>NC_047506.1:45572332-45774832 GCF_902827115.2 Pseudochaenichthys georgianus | reverse complement strand
TGTGTGTGTGAGTGTGTGCGAGAGAGAGAGAGAGAGAGAGTGTGTGTGTGTGTGTGTGTGTGTGTGTGTGTGTGAGAGAGAGAGAGAGCGTGTGTGTGTGTGTGAGAGAGAGAGAGTGTGTGGCTGTGTGTGTATGTGAGAGACAGAGTGTGTGTGTGTGAGAGAGAGTGTGTGTCTGTGTGTGTGTGTGTGTGTGTGTGTGTGTGTGTGTGTGTGTGTGTGTGTGTGTGTGTGTGAGAGTGTATTCTGCACATTTCTTATTCTATCTACATACATAAGAGTATAATCCATATGTATAATATCAGTTAAAATAAGTGCTTCAACATAGTTAACATTGCAGGAAAGCAAGACCTTAATCTGTTATTTAATGTTTAAATAAAGGTTAATCCGTGTTTCTGTTTTGCACCTCCTCCTATTAATATCTTTGTACATCCTGCACTAAACTGTTTTATTGAAGAGATCACTTATAGTATCTTCTTGATTTTTATATTCTATATTTCTATCACAGACCTTCTACTTTCCCCCTATGAAAGTATATGTACTCTTAATATTTTTTTAATCAAATATAACACATAAAAACAATAATTCAATAACGTGCTTTAACCACTAGGCGGTGCACACAAGGTACACACAGACACTTGTATGTACAACATCTGAAGATGTGTAGTTTTATGCATGCTTTCACATAATTTTACAGCATATTGCTATACTATTTCAGACTCAGTATTTACATTCTTAATTCAAATCAGTAATATCTTTAAAAACGACAGTCCTTTTCTATCAGCTGTGCACCGTTATGGTGTAAATATAACCTATCTATGAATTATATCAAATGTAAAAGTCAGCCGAATTAGTGTTGATACTGCAAGGAGACGTATTGTGTGAAGAGAAATTGAAGATGTTTTTTAATTGTTGATATATTTATGATCCACGTCAAGTATTCAGTTTCGGCGGCATTTCTTCAGTTTTTCCAAAGGTCTTCTCATCAGGGCTTTATAAATAAAGAACTACGGAAGATCTGTAATATGTAATGCAGCCGAACCGTGTATTACAATGCCGTTATGTGATGACTTTCAAATAGAAAAGCAAGAGCACTCGGAATTAAGTATTATTTTATTTTTTAAAAATGTTTTCCGGATTTCATATAATATAAACACAAAATCCCAGCATGCATTGCGGCTAAAAACATCCAATCAGCGTGCCTGAGAATCTTGGGTAATCGCTCGAAATGCTACGTCTGTTTCCGGTTATTTTTATTTTGAAATTCAGTTCCTGACGAACGCCAAAAAAGACCGAGATTATGGAATTAAACCAATAAATAAAAGCAAGGATAATTGTGTGTTATTGGTGAGTAAATAAAAGTGTGTTATTTTGAAAAGAATAACAAATTAGAAGGAAAAAAAGATTTAAAAAATACGAGGCTCTGAGCCCCATGTATTTTCCTCACAGACGGCAACACTAAAGGTCTAAAATAAAGACCTACATTAATATTTGGGATGTTCTTGCCTTTAGATTCTCCCAATAAGTCCAAGTACAGAGGGTGACTTTGCTGTGAAAAAACACATTTCCACCAAAAAAACGTTAGCATTCATGAAGTAATCTTCGTCATAACTACCAAACTAAACATCATGTACATGTAGCCTACTGCACAAATAATCAGAAATAAAAACTCATTACTCGCATAAAATGACATCAAAACGCATTTTAATGGCCAAATGAATCTTAAAATAGGCATTTTCCACCGAGAATAACACGAAGGTCGGCCATCGTTGTTGATCACGTGGTCTATGAAGGTCTATGGGACGCCCTGCCCGTAGAAGCCTGACGGTCAAGGGGTCCGCTGTCCGTAATGAAGGTCTATGAGACTCCCTGCCCGTAGAAGCCTGACGGGCAAGGGGTACCCTGTACGTAATATAGCGACGGGGAGGGGCCCTGACCGTCCGTCAATATGTGACGGGATGGGAGTGAGAATGTGTTGGTGAGAGAGAGTGTCTGTCTCTCTGTGTGTGTGTGTGTGTGTGTGTGTGTGTGTGTGTGTGTGTGTGTGTGTGTGTGTTAAATGTTACAGCTCAAATGCATTGCAATAACTTCCATGTTAAAAAAAGACTTTAAAAAGCTGAATATTTTAAAAAGTATAACATATTTTGAAAAAGTTGAAAGTTACCCATCATGTGTTGAAAAGGCTGAATAGTTTGATATCTGAATGGTTCCTGCAGCTGAAATTAGGCTGAAGGAGTTAAATAAAGATATTAAATGTAAGTAGTAGTGATTGAATGTTTACACACACAGGTGTTTGTAATAGATCAAAGGGTTACATGGTGTCTGCTCTGATGATGTCACTCACGTGTGTGTGTGTGTGTGTGTGTGTGTGTGTGTGTGTGTGTGTGTGTGTGTGTGTGTGTGTGTGTGTGTGTGTGTGTGTGTGTGTGTGTGTGTGTGTGTGTGTGTGTGTGTGCGGCTCAGAGTCCTGCACGGGTCTGATTTTCAAGACCCGCTCCCGCCCCGCACCCGCTTCACCTCAGCCATTTCGAATGTGACGCGCACAGCAGCAGATTGATGCGCTGCAGAGGTTATGATTATGCGGGGGAGAAGTCTGAGGATTTAAACATTAAACTAAATTATTATTATTTTAATATATTTATTATGCAATACCCGCGACCCGACGTGCATCATCTTTGTTTTACCCAGAACCGAACCCGGAAAAAAGCGTTTGAAAAAATACCACCCGCGAATCCCCTTTTTTGGGGGTCACCCGTCGGGTACCCGCGGGTACCCGACCCGATGCAGGACTCTGGTGTGGCTCCAATCTGCCCAGCAACACCATGACAACCAACTGCAGCACTGAGTCCCATAAGAATGCATTGGGGATTATATCTGACAATTTTTCCACCTGTTCAAAAACTATGGCTCTTATCAAAACATTACCAGACCGTGATCATCAGGGAACACCAATGAACTGAAATATGTTGTTTTTTTGGGTTTTGTGTGTAAAATGTGGAGATGGGAGCAGTTTGTCTAAAGTGTACTTCTCTCTGCTCTGAAGAAAGATCTGGAACCATTTAACAGGGGAATAAATTGGGAGCTAGCTGGACTTTTTCTCTCTTCATGCCCTCAAGAGGCATTTTGTTTAATTTTTTTTCCTACGTTTTCCATGAAGAAATATGTCTGAGGAGTGTAGGGTTTGGGAATTATGGCAAGTTTAAAATATTTTGGGGGGAGAATTTCAGGCACTGCTGCACTCTGTTTTGAGATCAAAGCACTCTAGACTTAATGAGCTGAAAAAGGCCTCTCTACCAAGCTCCAAACTAAATTCAATATCTCAAAAAGTTTAAAAGATATCAAAAATCTGAATAGGAATTGAATAGCTGAAGGTCTTGTGATCATTTGAAAGTTGGAATGAAGTGTCTAGCTGAAATTATGTGGAAGGAATAGCATTTGGCGCAAGGTGTAGGAAAACAGGATTTGAAGGCATCTCCCATTGACTTCAATGTTAAAAAAATAGTTTAAAAAGCTGAATATTTCAAAAAGTATAACATATTTTGAAAAAGTTGAAGGTTTCCCATCGATTCCTGAACAGGCTGAATAGTTTAATATTTGAATGGTTTCTGTAGCTGAAAATAAGCTGAAGTTATGGAGAGCCAAAGTATTGGCTGAAATAAGGGGAAGAATAAAGATTTGAAGAACTATAGTCGCACTAATTTGACCTTTTTAAAGAGGTTTAGAAAAATAAAGTCCAGGCGGACTCACCTCTGGGTAATTTGGGAACCATCAGTTCCATTTGACCTTTTTCACTGTAAAAATCATTTTATTATTTAGAATTATCACTATAGGTATTCATTCCATCCAAATACAACTGTTGTGAAAAAATAAAAAAATGAAAAATCCTCGGACCCGGTTCCGGGGCCGAAATCGCGTCATTTGCAGGACACAACGTCTAAGGCAGTGGTTCCCAACCTGGGGGGCGCGACCCCCTTGGGGGGTCGCCAAAGATCGCAGGGGGGGCGCCAGGCCTCAGATGATTTGAGGTCTAATATCATATTTAGAATAAAAAAAATGTACATATCATTTTTTTTTACATATCATTTTTTTTACATATTGTAATGCAATACATGATTGTCGCTAAAAGCCTTGTCTCCACATTACAATAAAATATAGAAATTAATTGATTAATTAAAATTAAAATAAAAAAAATTCATCTGATACTCCTCCGATTCGCGCCAACATTGACGTTACTGTGTCAGCTTTCATAATAATAACAGTTTGCTGCGCTTGCTAGCTAGCGACCGACTTCATAAGGTGAATATTTTTGTCTAAAAATGTCTGAAAAATGTAAAGGAGATGACAGCTCATCTGCAATCAAAAAGAAAATGAGGACCTACCTAGAGAGCTATCTTAACTTCGGTTTCATGGAGGGAACGGACAAAACCCGCCCAGAGTGTGTGATATGCAGAGAGAAGCTAGCCAACGAAAGCATGAAACCCAGCAAAATGAAGAGACACCAACAGACCATGCACCCAGAAACAGTCGGGCGTGATCGGGACTTTTTCATAAAGAAACAACACCTTGCAAAGGCAAACAAGCCAATGGATATTAGAACAGCGTTTGTTAGGGCTGGCAGTGATGCACAGAAGGCCACCGAGGCCTCTTTTGAATGTGCACTTTTAATAGCAAAGGCAAAGAAACCGCACAACATTGGCGAGCAGCTCATTAAGCCAGCTTGAATTAAGATGGTTGAGAAACTGTGCGGCCCGCAGGTGGCGGAGAAGCTAAAAACTGTACCACTGTCAAACAATACGGTGAAAGACAGAATTGACAAGATGGCAAGTAACTGCGAGCTGCAGCTGCTCGAAAAGCTTGGAAAGGGGCCATTTGCCATACAACTTGATGAAACCACAACTGTAGCAGACGAGGCTGTGCTGATTGTTTATGTGCAATATATCGATGGGGAAGATTTGAAGCAGGACATTCTTATGTCAGTCAACCTTACCACTACCACCCGGGGTGAGGACATTTTTACTGCAGTGGATTCTTACCTCTCATCCCACAATCTTTCCTATGAGAATTTAGTTGCATGTTGCACAGACGGAGCTGCCTCAATGATGGGGAAAAACAAGGGATTTAACAGTCGCTTGAAAGAAAAGGCCCCACACTGCACAATATTTCACTGTGTGATACATCGCCAGGCCCTGGCCAGCAAGAAACTGTCAGAAGACCTCAGCGAAACACTCTCAACTGTTGTTAAAATAGTCAATTTCATCAAAGGTCGCCCCACCAACAAGCGTCTATTCGCAGACTTGTGCGAGGATGAAGCGCACCAAACCCTCCTCCTGCACACCGAGGTGCGCTGGCTCTCACGCGGCCGAGTGCTGGCACGCTTTGTAAAAAATTGAAGAGTTTCTACAAACTCGTAACCGCGCACTGTCAGAGCAAGTGACTGAGTCATTCTGGATTAAAACAGCATACCTGGCCGACATCTTCAGTCTCTACAATGAAACGAACAAGCGTCTGCAAGGCGTGGAGTCCAACATTCTCCAATGTAAAGAGACGCTCGATGCATTTGTGCGCAAACTGGAGTACAGGGTCGGGAAAATGGAGAGGGGGGAGCTGCAACAGTTTCCACTACTGCTGAAATAATCCCAAAACAATCCTGAAACGGTGCCTGTGTCTGTACGTCGCGAATTCATCCGCCATATGAACGCACTGCAAACGGAAATGCAATCACGGTTCGCTGACATAGACGAGTATGTCTCCAAGGAATTGTGGGTTTTAGATCCCTTTATTGCCAAAATTGAGGATGTGGAATACCTGGATTGCGAAGATGAGCTCACCGACATCCAAGCTGACTCGCTGTCAAAGAAATACTTCCAGGAAAAAGGATTTAAAAAGTTTTGGATTGTCAAAGGACCAAGCCTCGCTCCAAAGCTCACACTGCATGCCACGACCAGGATTATACTCCCATTCAGTACGACATATCTCTCAGAAACAGCCTTCAGCGCACTTGTTGCCATCAAAACAAAAGCACGCAACACACTGGACGTTCACAACGACTTTAGACTGGCTGTCACTCACATTACACCGGACATTCCATCCCTGGCTGCGGGCGTGCAAGCCCAAGGTTCACATTAATGAACCTACTTGAACCTCGTCTTCTCTCTGCTACCTGTTCCATGGCAGACAAGCATTTGATTTACCTGCTTAATATGCCAGTTTTTCATTTTTGTTTTATACAGGCCTATGCCACCATATTACCATTTTTTTATTAGACATAGTCTATTCTTTTGAAGTGTCCTGTTCTTCGACATTTGAAATAGATATGATGCATACATTTGCAAGTAAGTAGCTAATAAAAGCATACAAAGACAGAAGTGTATCATTTTTTCTTTAATAGAAATGTTTCTTCTGCGCGTAAAGTGTCGGTTTCAGTTGGATTATTTGTCACAGTTGCTCCGATCAAATCGGTCTCCTCCATTTTGTAGATTATTTACGACTTTTGAATCCACATAAATACATCGCCAAAATCCGGGTTACTTTGAGCATGTGTTTTAAACAGTTGAATCCCTTTGTGAATTGTTTCCACTTGTGCCGTCCTTTAATTTCTTCATACAGCGGGAATCCAAATTAATTAATCCTGAGTCCAATAACCATCAAAGTCACTCCAATAGTGCTCCTTAATTACGCTTTCATCCTCCTTTAACCAAATACTTCATTCATCCAGTTTGTGACAGTAGTTGTAGCATTTTTGAGACTTTTAAACTTTAATTACCGCTGTTGCCGTGTGTGTGTGTGTGTGTGTGTGTGTGTGTGTGTGTGTGTGTGTGTGTGTGTGTGTGTGTGTGTGTGTGTGTGTGTGTGTGGAGGGAGAACCGCTGTTACCAGGCACGTCTGTCACTACCCGATCTGCTCCCCTGTCCAATCTGTACTGCGCATGTGCGAGATGGTCCGCCATACTGGACAACTACATACGGCAACTCTAATAGGACACTTCACACAGTGGCGTTTGGCAAAGCAGAAAAAGAACACAAAAAACCGGGAGAGATGAGTTATTGTTATTACAACGTGACTTCACTATTATTTAACAACTCTTTTTATTGGGTTCTTTTATTTGGGGTTAAGTACATTGTCAGAATAAGTGAGACATGGACTTAACTTCTGTTAGACAGCTATATGCCATACATTTGTGCATACATTCACTGTAAATATTTATTCAGTATGATAGCTGCCAAACAAAAGTTAAATCCATTTCTCACTTATTCTGACAATGTACTTAACCCCAAATAAAAGAACCCAATAAAAAGAGTTGTTAAATAATAGGGAAGTCACGTTGTAATAACGAATAACTCAGCTCTCTCGGTTTTTTTCGTTTTCTTTTTGTGCTTTACCAAACGCCACTGTGTTGGGTTGCTGTACGGAGTTGTCCAGTATGGCAGACCATCTCGCACATGCGCAGTACAGATCGGGCAGGGGGGCAGATCGGCAACAGCGATAATTAAAGTTTCAAAGTTTTGGGGGGTCGCAAATTCCAACAGGAGTCATTTGGGGGGGCCCTGGGTGAAAAAGGTTGGGAACCCCTGGTCTAAGGAACCTTAATATTTTATAAACTATGAATATTTTATATCCATATAAATATAATAATTTAATGTGTTTGGCAAAAAAATAATGACCATAGGGGCATAGTGCTGCCATCCCCACCATAAGTCATCTCACATAATTCAGAGCTGATTGGCTGTAAGTAAGTGTGCCTCGAAAAGTGTGGTGTGTGAAGAGGAGACGAGAGAGCTGCAGTGAGGCGTCCTAAAACCCGGAAGTAAGCTGCGCATGGCTTCCCTCGACAAAAAAGCAATGATATTTCTCCATAGGATTTTAGAAAATAGCTCCAAATAAGGTCTGTGGGAAACGTAGCTGTTAGATAAATGCACGTTTTGTTCAGCCGGATAATATCCACATGTCTACCCTACTTTTATAATTTTCGAATCATAAATCTATTGATTAGATTAGATTTATGATAGACTTTAAGGAGGACTTTTACAAAAAAGTAATAGAGATTTGTGTCCAGAAGGATAGGCAAATGGACTTAATCTTCAAGTCAAGGTAAGACCGCAATTGTATTGAAAATGGGATCTTACTAAGAGAGAACAATTCAATATTGAAATGATAAAATTAAATGTTTTGGGTATCCTTTTGTTGAACTGTCTGTTTAAAATGAATTGAAGCATCAGACAAAAAAAGCTTTTGAAAATAATATTATATTTTGATTTAGGTCAAAATATAATATTTGTAAACCTGAAGAGTCAGTGCCAGTGCCTCACCAGCCATGAACCTCACTGCAGAAGCTATAGACATCTAAGTTTTTTGTGCCCCACCACTTTGGACATATAAAAACGCCACTGAAAATAATAATTAATTCCGAGTGTTCTTGTTTTTCTCTTTGAAAGTCATCACATAACGGCATTGTAATACACGGTTCGGCTGCATTAAATATTACCGATCTGCCGTAATTCTTTATTTATAAAGCCCTGATGAGAAGACCTTTGGAAAAACTGGAAGAAATGCCGCCGAAACTGAATACTTGACGTGGATCATAAATATATCAACAATTAAACAACATCTTCAATTTCTCTTCACACAATACGTCTCCTTGCAGTATCAACACTAATTCGGCTGACTTTTACATTTGATCTAATTCGTAGATAGGTTATATTTACACCATAACGGTGCACAGCTGATATAAAAGGACTTGTAGTTTTTAAAGATAGTGTCCTACACCTTGTGTGAACCTAGTGGTTAAAGCACGATATTGAATTATTATTTTTCTGTGTTATATTTGATTAAAAAAATAATAAGAGTACCTACTTTCATAGGGGGAAAGTAGAAGGTCTGTGATAGAAATATAGAATATAAAAATCAACCTTTGAAAAAAAAATATCTATCAAATATCACCAACTATCAAATATCTCTCCTGATTGTCAAGTGCCAACAATCAGGAGAGATATTTGATAGTTGGTGCTTGAGAAGACTAAACAGTTATCTGCAATTGACATGAATGGAAACAAGTAATTAAGTATATTCATTACTCGTTATTCTCTACTAATAGTTAATTAAAGACTGTATATAATAGCTATTTTGCACATCCCTTTCAAGATTTCAAGATTTTCAAAGGTTTATTGACATATCATATACACAACTACGGTGTATGCAATGAATGAAAATCTTAGGTCACAGGTTGTCACAGGTTGTCACGATCTGTCTTTATGGTGTCTTGTCTAGATCTATTTTTGGTTTTCTGTCTGCGTTTTGTCTTGTTTAAATCTGTCTGTGGTTCCCTGTCGTTAGTTTCCCTGGTGTGTCTAATTTAACCGATTGTGTTCACCTGGTGTCCCCGTGTTTTCTCCTCCCTCCTCACCTGTGTCTTGTTTGTATGATTAGTCTTGTGTGTATTTAAGTTCTGGTTTTTCTGTCTGTCTTTGTCGGTTCGTCTTTTGTTGGTGACTGAGTTCACCGGTGAGTGTTCTGTTTTGTCTATGTTAGTTTCATTATCCTTGAAATAAAGGTTTATCAGAGTTATCTGCATTTGGGTCCTGCTTCCTTCACTCAACCGTGACACAGGTTCCTCAACAGCACATAACAAGACATCTATCAATATGTGTGTATACCTCCACCATTAAACTGTCATATTCTGCACATTTCTTAAACTATCTACATACATAAGAGTATAATACATATGTATAATATCAGTTTAATAATAAACAAATAATAAACAAATAAGTGCTTCAACATAGTTAACATGGCAGGAAAGCAATATATTAGACGTTAAGTACTTTGTCAGGCTTACTATTTATCTGTAGATAGATACCCCCAAAGTGTTTTTCTTATTTAAAAGAAGACCTTAATCTAAAGTATTTTTTAATGTTTAAATAAAGGTTAATTCGTTTTTCTGTTTTGCACCTCCTCCTATTAATATCTTTGTACATCCTGCACTAAACTGTTTTATTGTAGATATCACTTATAGTATCTTCTTGATTTTTTATATTCTATATTTCTATCACAGACCTTCTACTTTCCCCCTATGAAAGTATGTACTCTTAATATTTTTTTAATCAAATATAACACATAAAAACAATAATTCAATAACGTGCTTTAACCACTAGGCGGTGCACACAAGGTACACACAGCCATAATAACGTTGTATTATTAGTGTAGGACACTTATGTATGTACAACATCTGAAGATATGTAGTTTTATTCATGCTTTCACATAATTTTACAGCATATTGCTATACTATTTCAGACTCAGTATTTACATTCTTATATTCAAAGAAAATCAGTAATATCTTTAAAAACTACAAGTCCTTTTATATAAGCTGTGCACCGTTATGGTGTAAATATAACCTATCTACGAATTAGATCAAATGTAAAAGTCAGCCGAATTAGTGTTGATACTGCAAGGAGACGTATTGTGTGAAGAGAAATTGAAGATGTTGTTTAATTGTTGATATATTTATGATCCACGTCATATATTCAGTTTCGGCGGCATTTCTTCCAGTTTTTCCAAAGGTCTTCTGATCAGGGCTCTATAAATAAAGAACTACGGCAGATCTGTAATATGTAATGCAGCCGAACCGTGTATTACAATGACGTTATGTGATAACTTTCAAAGAGAAAAGCAAGAACACTCGGAATTAAGTATTATTTTATTCTTTTAAAATGTTTTCCGGATTTCACATAATATAAACACCAAATCCCAGCATGCATTGCGGCTAACACATCCAATCAGCGAGCTTAAACCATAGCTGAGGATCTTGGGCAATCGCTCAAAATGCCTACGTCTGTTTCCGGTTATTTTTATTTTGAAATTCAGTTCCTGACGGACGCCAAAAAAGCACGAGGTTATGAAATTAAAGCAATAAATAAAAGCAAGGATAAGTGTGTGTTATTGGTGAGTAAATAACAGTGTGTTATTTTGAAAAGAATAACAAATTAGAAGGAAAAAAAGATTTAAAAAATACAGATTTCAGTATCCTGAGGCTCTGAGCCCCATTTATTTTCCTCACAGACGGCAACAAAAGTCAGAAATTATACGATTTAAAATAAAAGCATTAATTGTGGCTTGATATTGAGTAAGAACATGTTTTTATGAACCACACAGCTTCCGGTCTTCCACGACCCGACCGGAGAAAAAGACGTGCTGCAGGCACAAAACACATTACCCGTAGAAATACATTGCCTTTTAAATTGTGCTGTGCAACACGAAAAAAAGGGGAAAATCGTGATGGTGAACACGAATCAATAGATTATAAATCGTGTTGGTGAACATGAAATGCCATGAGACTGGGTTGGAGGGGTCCACTGGGGGGACCCTCGGGCTTAAGAGGTTAAAAGTAGATAAATCCAAATTCATCAATCAGAGCCACGTTTGAAGTCTACACCGTACTGGCAGGATCTGTGATCTGGTGGTCACAAGATATATTTTCTGAGGCACCTTTTTAATGTACTATGGTGCATGAGCAGAAGCTTATGTGCATGTGACGGAGCGGGTCACAGAGTGACTGACTCCGCCACTGACAGCCGACACACACACACACGCACGCACGCACACACACACACGCACGCACACACACACACCAAACATTTCCTGCTCTCTTCCGTCAAATGAACCATGCAATTTCTTATTTATTTTACGTGTGTTTAATTATGGGGAATGATTATGTTAAGAGGTGGTTAACCAGTTTATGTTTGGGTCGGATTCTTTTGTTGAAATGTGGTTTTGAGTTGATTGTGTCACCTGTTGACGGTGAGCCTGTGGGAGGGGCTATGGGGTCAAAATGGACGGTGTTGGTTCCTTGTTTTGTTTTTTTGGACTGTGTCACTCAGAAGAATGTTGCAATGAAGGCAACAGTTGGGACATGTTTGGGAGATGGTTGCATAGAAGGCAACCCAGAGCATGTTTACTCTAATGAGTGATGGACAGCCTGTTTGTGGATTTTATTTTGTTGTCTAACTTGTGCTGGTTCGCAATTTTTGTTTGTTGCTGTTATAAATAATGTTTTGGAGCGTAACCCAACCGACCAGGCCAGTGTTTGTGAACGGACAATTAGAGCCCCGCGCCACAGTGCACATTTCCATCTTTGCTTTTACTATGAAAACAAGACCAGGTAAGTTATACAAATGATGACATTATTATTATTATGAATATTATCTTTGATTATCTTATATGAGATGAAGGTGTTTTAATGACCCCTATGTTTTCGTTGAACTAGCTTAAGTGACTTTGGCTCACTGACCTGTAGATTCTCAGCATCACGGTGTCCTGGTCCAGCAGAGGACTTCCATTGTGGCAGTACTTCACCTCGTCCTCTAGAAAGCTGCAGTCAAACACCTGCATGAACACAAACGACTGTAATACCACTGTACTGCTTCTCTGAATGTATAACCCTGGAGCAGGTGTGGCCTCACCTGTGGAGTCAGCTTCCCCACCCTCTGAGTGATTGGTTCGTTCATCACCACCTCCACCTTACAGTCTGCAGTCGGACCAACATTGATCCTCAGCTCCATCTCTGTGATAAACACTGATCGACCTCTGGTGACCTTCACGCCCGAGTTCACCACGACCAGAGTCCCGCTGCAGATGGCTGTCACCGCCAGCAGCAATAGCGTGCGGACAGCAGCAGCCATGTTGGTCGACTGTGAAAAGTTGTATTCTGAAGAAAAATGAGCTGACAGATTTCCATTCAGTCTTTGACACACATCCTCTTCTTTTGTTAATGCCAATTCAACCTGCAAAGACAAGTGAAATGCCTTCAGAAACAGCAACCACCCATCCAGGGGGAAATGATCAATCCACTTAATTTATCAGGGGCGGATCTACGGATCCCCTAACTTTTGTGTTCCTAAAACTCTACTTGTAGAAACAAACCTACACTATGTCCACAAGCTTCTCAAGCAACAAAACAAGCAGTATATTAATGAAAAGTGAATCATTTTAAATATCATCTTAGGCCCGTTAAAAATGCAGCTACGGCCCTGCATTAAACTATGGAGCGACGTTCACAGACCGTTGCTCACACCGCTGCAGAGAGGCCGAGCTGTCCCAGCACCTGAAGGTGGATCAGCTTCCCCTGGGAGCATTTCCCCTTCCACTAGTTTTGTTTTTACTAAGGACGAGAGCTTGAAACAAAATATGTATAAAACACTGCTGTTTGAATCAATAGCGTTTAACAGACGGGCGCTGTTTGGGGCGTTACGTTACAAAATACTACACAGACAGCGTTAGCTGGGAGATCCATCACTTTATTTGCTAAACTATGCGGTACTATTAAATCCACGTAAATTACACATCACAGCAATGAGGCCAGATACATTACACCAGGGGGGTATACTGCGAAGCAGGATTTTCACTTAGCCGGCTAAATTCAGGGAAAACTCCGGCTTTCCGGTCATCCGAAGCTGGTTCTCTTTTTAGCAAGCTAGATCTCCATGGTAATATATGCTAAGCAGCTAACCTGGTCGGGACCAGGTTAGGTTGCAGGCTAAGAGCTCAACTCAGTGAAAGCACTGCCTGCTGACCAATCAGAGCTCAGTGTGCGGAGTTTAAAGCGATCAAGTCATATTACAGGAGAAAGGAAATACAGAAAAACTGCCGTCGCAGGAAAGACGGCCGGCAAAAATCACCGACTGTGTGAACGTGAACATTAATAGAATATCACCTCCCATCTTCAGAGCAATCTGACTATTATAACATTAGCGTTAAGAAAGCTTACTTAAATATAGGCCACAACATAAGTAACCGGATCAGAGTACATTAAGTACAGTCTGCGGCATATCACTTCATAATGTATCATATCTCTCCTTATCTGAGTCAGCTGAGCCGTATCTGGCCGTGCAGCACTCACAGTGTCACAGACTGTATGCAGAAGTATTATTTTAAGCAACACATTAAGTTGACGAAACACTCGAGACAAATGTAATTAAAGTCAGATCGTGTTTTAGACGGGGCAGTGATATCATAAACCTGTTAATGTACGCATTCAAACACTTTTTCTTTTACCAGCTGTATTCACCTTGCAGGTGCAGCTCTGTGGCTTTTATCCTGGATAAAGTGTTTAAGTCATGGATGTTTAAAGTTTAACTTCTTCATTTTTGACTAGTATTAAAGTTAACTTTTCATTCAGGAAGTATGACGCTGCGCTGTCAGTATGCTTCTCCATGTTTGTGATTGGTCGAATGCTCCAAATACCACCCCTTTCATGTGAACGCGCACCTAACTAGATAGGAAGCGGCTGGCTTGAGCGATCCACTTGATAACCAGCGTCGTAGTACAGTTTAGCGAGAGCGCGTATGTTTTGGATTAAGCCAACCGGCTAACTCAAACATATCCAGGTTAGGTTGAACAAGGTTCGCAGTATTGGCCCCAGGATACATCCTTTACCGTCAAACTGGATCTAAGCACAGCTGCCTGTGTGCGTTTGATAAATACTTTCTGATTTTATATTATAGGCCTATGCTACTTATTGCTACAAGGCCCTAGCGTGTAAAGTTATACAAGCATTTGTACCAGTGCTTTTCACACGTAAACTCTTGCAGGCCAGAGTAGCTGGAGTGATTCAACAACAACAACAACAACAACAACAACAACAACAACAACTCAAAGACATATCTGAGAAGAGATCAGGACGAACAGAAAGAGGATAAGGAAAAGAGAGTTCACTGAAGAGACCAGGAGGGTCAGAGCAGGAGGAAGAGGAGGAGATGAAGACATTAGTGAAGAAGATGAAATGTATGTGAGCAATAAAGATGAAGTGTCAGAAAGAGGGCCAGAGGCAGGGATCAGGAGGCAGAGGAGACTCCAGCTGGACCACATGCTATGTTCTTATTCTCCTTGTATACATGTTCCATTACAGAAGCACAATCTAGCAGCTCTTAGTATTGACACATATTTATTGAAATGTGTTGCTGCACAGGTCACCTTTAGCTCTCTTAAGAGATAGATATAATTAAGTACACAAATGACATCACCTAAGTACTTTTATTGTACTTACAGTAAACATAATTCTCGGGTATCATGAGTATTTTCTGCTGTTTTATACTATATTTCAGTTTGTTTGTGTTTTCTCTTGTGCATTAAGACCACTTGTGTTAGGGCATGATTTAACAATAAAAAGGTTATATATACAGTATAACATACCACGTACTGTCCGCCCTCCAATGCCACCCTGGCATGACCTCTTGCCCCCCCTTTGCCACCCCATGTAAAATGTTCTAGAACCGCCACTGTAACTTATGTCTGTGTGCACCTGATGAATTGAAAGTGTACCTATCATGTTATATTTGAAACATATATTGTAGGGCCATACCTATATAAAACATGTCTGTATAGTTTTTTTTTCAAAAATACCAAACAGATCATTCATTTTAGCCATGCCTCATTTCGCTCTATTTGCTCTTTTCCAGCCCTGTTTTTGCAAGGGCTGATTCTGCTTTTGTGACAGACTACAGCACCCCTTACAGGCCTGGCATATGTACTACAGCGTCTCCAACGCTTTCGAGCGGTCTCTCATTCCTCTGATAGGTGGAGAGTTGCCCATATAGGCGGAGCACCCCTTTTCTGACATCAGAAAAATTCAAATAATAATCAGCTCCATTGCAGCCCCGTTTTTAGAGATTTGCGTTTGGAGGAAAAGAGAGAGGGTTGTGTTTTCTAACACTTGCTGAGTGCCCTGACACACCGGGGACACATATCCATGTATAAAAGACATACAAAAGTGCA
Organism: Pseudochaenichthys georgianus; assembly: GCF_902827115.2. Classification (NCBI taxonomy): domain Eukaryota; kingdom Metazoa; phylum Chordata; class Actinopteri; order Perciformes; family Channichthyidae; genus Pseudochaenichthys; species Pseudochaenichthys georgianus. The sequence goes on along the minus strand of NC_047506.1, from coordinate 45,759,073 downwards.
TTTTGCATGATAGGTCCCCTTTAACCCTTAGATGCATAAGTGGGTCTTTTTTGAACGGGTGAGGTGGTTTTCTTGAAGTATCTTTGTAATTACATTTTTTGTATAATTTCATATTCCAGCTATTCCTCAAAAAACATGTTTTGAATATCATGCCATTCTAATTTTTAATTTACATTTTAAGAAATTGTAGTTTTTGTATTACTACCCCAAGCTTCCATAAGTGGGTCAAAAATGACCCGCATGCATTTTTTATGGAATCCTATGGGAAAACATTTTTTCAACATGTAAAAAAAATGTTTAAAATTATAAATAGTGATAAATTAAATATAAAATATTTCTAGTGTGAACCACAATATAATACTAAATATTATACAAGTGATTTTTCTTAACCAAAATGACAAAAATGGCATAAAAACACATATTATTCTAATACGGGTCCTTTTCGACCCACTTATGGAAGAGTGTAGGGTTCAGTCACTCGTGCATCTAAAGGTTAAGTAACATATTCACACAGCTGTGAAGATGACGCTTGATCTCTCAAAATACCCACACTTCTTCCCTCAACATGTTATGTTCAAACTACTTACAACGCAAACTCATGAACATCTCCCAACATTCTCCAAAGTTTATTATCACTTAAAACTTCTAACGATGAGCTGCTCAGCTCTAAATTGCTAAAACTGACCTTCGTCAATACCAAATTCCTCTAAGTCCTCCAAACTCTCTCCCAGCATGCAGCAGGCCGGCCTAGTTTTTTCACCCCGCTGCTCCTCACTCTAAGCCGGAAAACGCTTTCACCCTCCATTTCACTTTGACCAAAGCCTACTCAAGGAAACAAGGGGTTAATCTGCATGACCCTGTAGAGGTGCTGGAAATGGCATGGGTGTTTTCAGGATCAAAGCGGGGCGCCAATTGGAGCCAGTGTGTTACTTCCCATTGAGCCAGACGATCATTGGTTCGTTAGTTTGGGTTTGAGCTGCATGTGTGTAACCTCACAGTGCCTGCAGCGCTGTGGAAACACATGGAGCTCAGGACATGTGTGAATCCATAAATCTTTCTGAAGACTTTGTGAATGTGCTGATTCAGATTTATTTTAGACTTGGGTTTTAAAGTACCTGCATTCGTCTTTTATTGTGGCTTTGCTTTCCAATGTGCCAGTGATTACGTTTTAAGTATAGGCCTACTGCATGTGTGTATTATGTCAGTGCTTCTGCTTTGCATGTTTCAATGAAAGTTTCTTATAATGAAGGATAATGTTGTCATATTTATTCTATATTTCTACTAACATTAATATCCCCCCCATTTCATTGCGTTGTACAATATGGCTTGTATTAGTATTACTATGCATGCTTTAAAAGATCTTAACTTTGTAATATTAATGCTAAGTCATTTTTTCAGATCGACTTTTAATATCATTCCAGGGTAAACAAATGACCCATTAACAGCACTGTTTAAGGTCAAGTGTGTAGGATACAAGATTATTCCAAGCGCTTTGAGTTGAACATTCTAACTTTTCAGAAAACGAAGAAGCTTGTTTTTGACTGTGACAGTTGGAAACCATCATAAAAACGAGCAGACAGCCTGAACCTGTTTATTGGACGGGCAGACCCTGAGTGCTGCTGCTGGTGAGTAGAGAAATTAGTGCTAGCTAAGTAGTAGTAGGATAATTTTTTTTAATAAAACGCTCTCCACGCCCTGCAGCCTTTTGTCACAAGTAGGCGTTATGTGGACACAGGCCCTACATGGCCAGACACTGACAATACATTACACACTACATTTGAGGTCAGCTCTAGTCCGACATTATATAGTTATTTAACACCTAAACTTTATGTTTTGGACCAGGGCCTCCATTTCCTCTCTGAGTGCGGACAGTGCATCTGACCAGCCGCAGGAGCCCATCAAGAGACGGAGGACGCTGGGAGCAGGAGAACAATAGAGGCTAGCTACAGAGGTAAGTTGTGATCTGTCAGTGTTTGCCCTTGAATATTTTTCAGTGCTTGTGGTATGTAGCCAAAATAAAACCTAAACCGACACTGCACACAAGGTGGCATATTGACAGAATGGTGGAATGCAGTGGTGGATGCAGTCTGCAATTTATATATTGGCATTCATATTTGTGTTTACTAGGGGTGTAACGGTTCACAGAAGTCACAGTTCGGTTCATACCTCGGTTTGGGGGTCACGGTTCGGTACGGGTTCGGTACAACAAGGACAAGCAAAAAAAAGTCCCAAATGCATAAATTTGTCCCGTTGGGGGTCCTGCCGAGTACTCTTCTGCCGGGGGTCCTGCCAATACTATGTCCTGTGCCGTTGGGGGTCCAGCCGACACCTGTTTCGTCGGAGGTCCTGCCAACCCTGTGACCTGTGCTGTTGGAGGCCCTGCCGACTTCTCTTCTGCCGGGGGTCCTGCCAAGTCGCACAGTCGTCATTAGGTCAATGTCTTTATTTTGCAAGCCAGTGCTCGTAAGCTTGAATTTGTGCAGTACAGTGTCCCAAAATATTGTCAGCAGAGCAGTCTCTAGTTTCCCAAGTTTGCCATACAGCGCAGAGGCCTCTCGCCATGTGTCCTGACGCTCTTCGCCATCAGCCGCCAACATTTATAAAGCCCCTCTTATTGCAGTGTAATTCTCACAAAGAGCTCTTGCTTCACGACAACTATTTTCGACACAGTTGAGACCAACCAAATTCAAGGAGTGTGCTGCGCACAGAATGTAATGTATGAGTGGGTTGCTTTTCTTGAGATGAGCTTGCAGCCCATTATATTTTCCTGACACGTTGGATGCGTTGTCATAAGTCTGGCCACGGCAGTTTGAGAGATCCAGCCCCATATCAATGACCATCTTCATCACACAGTCAGCCAGACTTGACCCAGTGTGACTGTGAATGGGTTCAAATCCAATAAATCTCTCAATAACTTTTTCTTTCTCACTCACAAATCGGAAAACAAAAGTTAATTGGTCGACATGAGACATGTCAGGTGTAGAATCTACGATGACAGAGAAATACCTTGCTCGCTGTAGTTCTGTTGCTATTGCTTCCTTTGTTCTGTCACCCGTCAAACCAATAAACTCCTCACAGATAGTTATTGACAAGTATGAAGTCCTACCACGTCCCTTCTGGCCAAACTTCTGCAAATGATCCTTTAAAAGTGGATCAAACTGCGCGAGCAGCTCCAGGATTCCCAGGTAGTTCCCGTTATGTGCGGATACTAAACGTTCATAATTTCCCTGGAAAGGAAGCCCTTTTTCACTCAAGAATGTAATCACCGCAACTACACGTCTCAATACATCCTTCCAGAACTGCCTTTCTGTGTCGACCTGCATCCCTAGAGAAGCATCCACAGTGCCCATGAGTTTAGTGCGATGCACAAGTGAAAGTATGCATTTTCTGTGCTCACCACTCGTCTCATGTTCCGTTATCCTCTCGGGATGCTTCCAATCACTAAAGCCGAGAACAAATGCATTGCTGTGGCTGTAAGTGGATAAAAGTTTGCAGGCAAAACAATAAATTGCTCCATTAGATGGAGAATAAATAATCCAATCACATTGAACGATTGCCTCTCTGAAGAACCAGCACCTTACCGTGGTAGAGAGGTTTGTGTGCCATGATGAACCTGGGGGCTGTGTTGTCTGGAACCTTGTGTTCCTGGTAGGGTCTCCCATGGCAAATTGGTCTCAGGCAAGGGGCCAGACTAAGATTGTTTAAAAATACCTCATGAAAGACGACACACAAAGTGAGGATACCCGGGAGGAAGCCCGGGGTCCCCTTCTGAAACCAGGCCCAGAAGGGTGGCAGTGAAAGCAGAGGGTCTCGACGGACCAGACCCGGGCGACAGAGGCAGGCTTTGGGGACGTGGAACGTCACCTCTCTGGGGGGGAAGGAACCGGAGCTTGTGCAGGAGGTGGAGCGTTACTAGTTGGATCTGGTTGGGTTCACCTCTCCGCACAGCGTCGGCTCTGGAACCTTACTTCTGGATAGGGGTTGGACTCTATTCTTCTCCGGAGTTGCTCAAGGTGTGAGGTGCCGGGCGGGTGTGGGAATACTCACAAGCCCCCGGTTGGGTGCTTCTTTGTTGGAGTTTACCCCAGTGGACGAGAGGGTCGCCTCCCTACGCCTGTGGGTTATGGGGGAGGAAAACTCTGACTGTTGTGTGTGCTTATGCACCAAACAGCAGTTCAGAGTATATGGCCTTCTTGGAGACCCTGGAAAGAGTCCTGTATGGGGCTCCTGAAGGGGACTCTTTAATCTTGCTGGGAGACTTCAACGCACATGTGGTCAATGATGGAGACACTCGGAGGGGCGTGATTGGGAGGAACGGCCCCCCTGATCTGAACCGGAGTGGTGGTTTGTTACTGGACTTCTGTGCTAGTCATGGATTGGCCATAACAAACACCATGTTCGAACATAAGGATGCTCATAAGTGTACGTGGTACCAGAGCACCCTAGGCAGAAGGTCCATGATCGATTTTATTATCGTATCATCGGACCTGAGGCCGTATGTTTTGGACACTCGGGTAAAGAGAGGGGCGGAGTTGTCAACTGATCACCATCTGGTGGTGAGTTGGGTCAACTGGCGGGGGAAGCCTCTGGACAGACCTGGTAAGCCCAAACGTGTAGTTCGGGTGAACTGGGAACGTCTGGAGGAGGCCCAAGTTCAGGAGGTCTTCAACTCACACCTCCGGCGGAGCTTTTTTGGCATTCCTGTGGAGGTTGGGGACATTGAACCAGAGTGGGCGGTGTTCAAAGCCGCTATTGCCAAAGCTGTGGCGGGGAGCTGTGGTCTCAAGGTCTTAGGTGCTTCAAGGGGCGGTAACCCTCGAACCTCTTGGTGGACACCGGTGGCCAGGGAAGCCGTCCGACTGAAGAAGGAGGCCTTCAGGGATTTGTTATCCCGGGGGACTCCCGAGGCAGTTGCAAGGTACCGACAGGCCAGAAGGGCAGCCGCCTTAGCCTTGTCCGAGGCAAAGCAGCGGGTGTAGGAGAAGTTCGGAGAAGACATGAAAAGGACTTTCGGGCGGCACCAAAGTTGTTCTGGAAAACTGTCTGACACCTCAGGAGGGGGAAGCAGGGAACCATCCAAGCTGTGTACAGTAAGGATGGGACGTTGTTGACCTCAACTGATGGAGTGTTAGGGCGTTGGAAGGAATACTTTGAGGAATTCCTGAACCTGACAACTCCACCCGCTATGGTAGAGGCAGAGCTGGAGTATGACGGGGGATCAACACCAATCTCCCGGGGGGAGGTCACTGAGGTTGTCAAACAACTCCACAGTTGGTGGATGAGATCCACCCAGAAATGCTGAAGGCTCTGGGTGTTGAGGGACTGTCATGGTTGACATGTCTCATCAATGTTGCGTGGAAGTCGGAAACAGTACCAAAGGAGTGGCAGACCGGGATGGTGGTTCCCCTTTTCAAAAAGGGGGATCAGAGGGTGTGTGCCAATTACTGAGGCATCACACTACTCAGCCTCCCCTGGGAAGTGTACTCTAAGGTACTCGAATGGAGGTTCAGGTCGATTGTCGAACCTCAGATTGAGGAGGAACAATGCGGATTCCGTCCTGGTCAGGATCAGCTTTTTACTCTCGCAAGGATCCTGGAGGGGGCCTGGGAGTACACTTATCCGGTCTACATGTGTTGTGTAGACTTGGAGAAGGTGTATGACCGAGTTCCCAGGGAGTTACTGTGGGAGGTGCTGCAGGAGTATGGGGTGAGGGGGTCTCTACTCAGGGCCATCCAATCTATGTACTCCCAAAGCGAGAGCTTTGTCCGGGTCCTCTGTAGTAAGTCGGACCCATTTCTGGTGAGGGTTGGCCTCCGCCAGGGCTGCACTTTATCATCAATCCTGTTTGTAATATACATGGATAGGATTTCGAGGCATAGTCGTGAGGGAGGGGGTCTGCAGTTCGGTGGACTAAGGAAGTTCAAGTGTCTCGGGGTCTTGTTCTCGAGTGAGGGAACAATGGATGGGAGCGGTACTGCAGTCGCTTTACCGCACCGTTGTGACGAAAAGAGAGCTGAGCCAGAAGGCAAAGCTCTCTGTCTGCCAGGCCATTTTTGTTCCTAACCTCACCTATGATCATGAAGGATGGGTCATGACCGAAAGAATGAGATCGTGGATACAAGCGGCCGAGATGGGTTTTCTCCGCGGGGTGGCTGGCGTCTCCCTTAGGGATAAGGTGAGAAGTTCAGTCATCCGGGAGGGACTCGGAGTTGAACCGCTCCGAGCCAGTTGAGGTGGTTCGGGCACCTAGTAAGGATGCCACCTGGGCGCCTCCCTAAGGAGGTGTTCCAGGCACGTCCAGCTGGGAAGAGACCAAGGGATCAGGCGGAGGGATTATATCTCTTCGCTGGCCTGGGAGCGCCTTGGGATCCCCCAGTCAGAGCTAGTTGATGTGGCCAGGGAAAGGAAAGTTTGGGGCTCTCTGCTGGAACTGCTACCTCCGCGACTCGACCACGGATAAGCGGGAGAAGATGGATGGCGTTGAACCATTTCTCCATTGTGAAGCTGTCTGGTCAGCATATCGTTGGTCAGTGAGCATGTCCGGCCGCTAGCAGCGGTCTCCCTCCGAGATGCTGGATACTTCGTTGCCCGATTATGAAAATATGAAACCCCTTTCATCAAAGTCTCCTCCCGGACATTTCCAGCAATTAATCCCCATTGTGCAGGGACCTGAGAGACACAGGGAACTTCCGATGAATTTGAACGTTCACCCTGCTCTGTGACGTCCTCGTCAGGCTCATCTTCATTTTTTTCCTCCTCTTGTACCCGCTGCGTTAGCATGCTAGGTTCAAGGCTAACATTGCTCGCAAGCTCAACAACATCCTCCGTGACCGCCGCCACTGTTCCTTGTGGTTGTTGCTGGCCTATTTCGTCACTTTTTGCTTTTTTGAAAAATCTATTTATTGTTGGCACATTTTTTAATGCAGCCGCCAGTCTCTCTTCTTTTTCTTTATTTGTCTTTAGTTGAGCGCATACATAGTGAGACCTACAGTACAGAGACGGTTTAGAAAATATATTAATTTTACCCTATAGAAAAGCTGTGTTATTTATGGCGAAGAGTGAGTGTCATTGAAAACAATGAATGATGAGTGAGGTTGTGCCCGAAATAAAATTAAAACATTTCTTTTTTATCTTGTCACTGAGGGCCCTCTGTGCTCAAGGGCCCCTGGGTACTTGCCCATGTTGCCCATAGGTTAATCCGGCCTTGCTAATTACTGCTGGTCATACACATTAACAATGGCAGGTTACTCTTAATACAGCTCATGTTCAGGTACTTTCAAAAGCAGGGATGGCAAGTACTGCTATTGTGTTAGGATAGGGTTAGCATCACTGTTTATCCGTCAGCATTTAGTCAATATATGTCAATATATGAGTTTACCTGTTTTTCTTTGCTTATTTGTGAGTTGTATCTGTTCGTACGCAGTGGCGACTGGTCATTAAGGGCACCTAATGACCCACCTAGTGTCAGCAGAAAGTATTAAAAATAATGATTACAAAAAAAATGCTAAAAAAATATATAAAATATACTTTAAGATCATGTTTAATCATCTGATTCGTCTGTACATTGCTGTTTTAGTATGTGTTCTTCTAATTAGTGTCTACAGTGTGCCTATTGCGCTGTTTAGAGCCATGTGGGACAAAACCCGATCCTGCCCCTCCCTCTCCCTGTTTAAGTTAATGGTGACCGTAAAAACTACACTGCGCATGCTCAGAGTATTGTCCTATTTAATGTGTGTGGCAAAAAAAGAATGACCATAGGGGCAAAGTGCTGCCATCCCCACCATATGTCATCTCACATAATTCAGAGCTGATTGGCTGTAAGTACGTGTGCCGCGAAAAGTGTGGTGTGTGAAGAGGAGACGAGAGAGCTGCAGTGAGGCGTCCTAAAACCCGGAAGTAAACTGCGCATGGCTTCCCTCGACCTAAAAGCAATGAGATTTCTCCATAGGATTTTAGAAAATAGCTCAAAATAAGATCTGTGGGAAACGTAGCTGTTAGATAAATGCACGTTTTGTTCAGCCGGTTAATATCCACATGTCTACCCTACTTTTATAATTTTCGAATCATAAATCTATTGATTAGATTAGATTTATGATAGACTTTTGAAACTACAAGAAGATAAGGAGGACTTTTACAAAAAAGTAAGAGATTTTTGTCCAGAGGGATAGGCAAATGGACTTCATCTTCATGTCAAGGTAAGACTGCAATTGTATTGAAAATGGGATCTTACTAAAGGCCCTGTCACACTGTCCCGAAATTGACACCCGATGGACACACGAATATGGAATTGTGAATTTCGCACGAAGATGGCCCCGAACCACACACGAAGGCAACATTTACATTACATTTAAGACATACAACTGCAATGAAAGTACCAAAAACAATTATGTTACAGTACTATGATACTGTACTGATATCTTCAGACTTTGTTCTTTACTTTATCCATCTTTATATGTAGAAAATATTACGCTTTCTCCATAATGTTGTTTCCATAACAACAACAATTTCCTGTCAACTGTCCTTCAAAATAATATATTATATATTTTTAGTTTCACAGAACACAAATTGGGTTATTTACATAATATATTTACATGATTTTGTTGTGCAATAAAACAACCAGATGGACACACGATAAAGGAAATGTTCAAATTCGGCTGTGATCGTAGCAACATCGGGCCGTTCGTGAGGGCATCTTAAGCCTTCGTATGACCGCTGGCGGAGTTTCTCAGGCTCCGGCAGCAACTTCGTGAGCGGAGGCAAAATCTTTGGCATGCCAAAAAATTGCCAAAGGACCTTGCGAAGGTTCATTTTCGTGTTGAATTCGTGTGTCAATTTTGCCCTTCGTAAGGCCATCGTGAGGGCATCTTGTTATCCTCGGTGCCATCGGGCATTCGCCCCGATCAGAGTGAATGTGAATGCACCGATGATAACACGAAGATGACACGATTTGACAAGATGCCCTCACGAGTGCCTTACGAAGTTGCCGCTCACGAAGTTGCTGCCGGAGCCTGAGAAACTCCACCGGCGGTCATACGATGGCTTAGATGCCCTCACGAATGGCCCGATGTTGCTACGATCACAGCCGAATTTGAACATTTCCTTTATCGTGTGTCCATCGGGTGTCAATTTCGGGACAGTGTGACAGGGCCTTTAAAGAGAACAATTCAATATTTAAATGATACAATTACATGTTTTGGGTATCCTTTTGTTGAACTGTCTGTTTAAAATTAATTGAAGCATCAGACAAAAAAAGCTTTTGAAAATAATATTATATTTTGATTTAGGTCAAAATATAATATTTGTAAACCTGAAGAGTCAGTGCCAGTGCCTCACCAGCCATGAACCTCACTGCAGAAGCTTATATATAGACATCTAAGTGTTTTGTGCCCCACCACTTTTGTACCACATAGCCACTGTTCGTACGTATTTTAATCTGGTCTGTTCTTAAGTTTGTCTGTCAATACATGACTTTTTCCTGTATGTAAGGGAGTTCTGTCCGTACAGGGGTGTATTTTTTTGCTCCTGAGGTCCTCTGTTTGCACTAGGGATGTTAAGATTCACCGATTTGCATAAACGTTCAAGATGCGAGTGCACCGGTTGAAAGAGTGCACATCGGCTACAGTTTGGGTTGAACTTGCGATGCATCGATTGTAGCGTCTTTGCATCGGTAAAAAAACGATTAATTCATATAATATCCTCGTCAGCACTCAGCAGAGACGACCTTTGATCTTTGCTTCGCACTACGGAGGCCGAGAGTCTCAGTTAACAAACATGGAATTGGAAGAGAAAGAGAAACACAGCGCACCGACAAATACCTACAAATCAAACGTTTGGCAACACTTTGGATATTTCAAGAAAGACGGTCAACTTCAAAAATCTTCGCAAATTGTAAACAACGCCGTGCCACTTTAAAGTACACATCTATTTTCACCTACTTTTATCTGTTCATACGCAAGTTGATGCTTTCATTAGTAATTGTATTTCTCAGTACAATATTTTATCTGTTTGTTCATGACTTTATTTGTTCGTACGGGAGTTGATTTTTTAATATTTTAGTTTATATGTTTGTACCCGGATTCACCTTTGCCTATAAGTTTATCCATTTGTCACTAAGTTTACCAGTTCTTAATGGAGTTTCTTTACTTATTTGTGAATTTATATGTGAATTAATTTGTGAATGTATTTGTTCATACATATCTTTATCTGTTTGCATGTGAGTTTGTCTGTTAGTATGTGAGTTGATGTATTTGTTGATTCATCTTTTATTAGGATGTTTATCTGTGTTTATCTTTATCTCATTCAGGCAGTTTATATGACCATCTGTTGGTACGTACATTTAATCTTTTTTTAAGTTGTTTGAGCTGTTAATGCATACGTTTATTTGTTTAAGCGATCTATTGGTTCTGTAAATACTGTAGGTGAGTTTATCTGTCCACATGATCTGCCTGCATGCATATGTATCTGTTTGCATGCTAGTTGAACTGTTGGTCTGTGAATTATTCTGTCAACATGTCAGTTGACCTGCAAAGGAGTTTCTTTGTTTATTTTTAAGTTTGTGTGTTTTTATATACTTGTTAATACAGAATTGATCTCTTACTACAGTGAGTAGTCCATACACAAGCCCATATGTTCATACTTGTTTAACCGTTAAAACAGCCTTTATCTCTTGACATATTACGTTTATCTGTCCGTAGATGAGCTTACATGTTTGGGTGGGAGTCTTCCTATCCACATTGTGAATTTATTTGTCCATGTAGTGAGTTTAACTGTCTATGGAGTGACTAGATATGCAGGTCTGCAGCAGCTCAACACAAAACACTGCAGAGAAAGTTTCATTCAGCTCCTGCTGCTCTAACTACACCAACAGCTTGTAGAACTGAGGGGACACACTTCCATAAATGTGAGTGTTTTACATTAGAAACAAGCCAAAAGACTAATATAATTGAGAGACCCAAAGCGATGCCATCCCCCAATGTTTCCCAAGTTTGAGTTTCTATTTAGTGCCATGGCCTGTTGGAGGAGAGCAACAACCAAGAGTATATGTGAAGCTTGTGGCACCTACCTTCAATATGTTGGAGCTTCTCTGTTTGTCTTCTTCACCTTCTGCACATGCTCAGAGGAAGAGGAATGCTGTTATACACACACACACACACACATTCACACTTTTGCCCCCTCTCTTCCACAGCTCACTGAACCACGAGATGTATGGCATCCAACAACAGAGAAAAGAGGGGTAAACTGTAAGATAGGGAGAACAAAGGGGCGTGCGAGTTTCCTCAAGTCTGTCCTTAAGCCAGAAACCAGAGCGAGAGAGAGAGCAGACAGGAAACGTCCTCAGAGGTTTCCAGGACTTTTATTTGTACAGCCCCCTGCCTCACTGCCTACTTTGTCTCTGTCTTTAGTTCTTTCTCTGAAAGGCAGATACTGTACATGTGAAAATATGCCTTTCTCTCTCATTAGTACCACAACAAGGTCCTAATGCACTTTAGAGCTGCCGTTTGTTGTTGAGTAGTCAGACATTTGCGATCAGATTTTTGTATCTCGGTGGAGGCAGAAATACAATTCTAATTGTGGAGGGGGGTACTTATAGCTGCTAACTCTACCAAAAGTGAAAACTAAATCTGATTCCAATTACTTTGGATGATTCTATGTAAGGTTTTTTTTCTGCAACAGCCCTCTGTAAAGACATACTGTTTTAAACACGGAGACCGTTGTGTTTTTACTACAGCGCTGCTGTTGGTCCAGAGGGATGGTGAAAGTCTGCTGCCCTCATTCATTCCCGGTTACAAAACTAACACAGGTCAAATCCCCGCAGAGCTGCACATCTCATGCATGTTGTCCTGATGTTGTACTACAGGAAGTCAGGTGTTAAACAGAAGGCCGTGAAGAAGTTCTGGTAATTCTGTTGACAACAGGAATTTGAAAACAATCTTATATTTGTGCTGCACAGTGCCAACTGTTTTGTTTCCTCACAAAGCAGTGGGCTGATTTCCTTTAAGTGTTTAGACACATGTTGTTTATGGAGGGCCTGATCGCTGGCAAAGACATTCAGGAGGAAGGAAATCTGCTGGACTGGGGAGCACTAAGTCATTTCTGTCCAGTGAAAACTATGGCTCTCTCGATGTTTAAAAAAGTCTCTAGGATCAGCTAAAAAGTGCATCACCAACCATAAAGCTAAAAACACGCTATTTTGCTGAGCTCATGAAGTTTTAACTTTCTTTTCAGGTATAGATAAAACCACAAAACAGTATACAAAAGGAGTTCAAATGAACTAACTAACTATAAACATAGTTAAAGGTGGGGTAGGTAAGTTTGAGAAACTGGCTCGAGATACACTTTTTGTTATATTCCATGGAATGCTCTTAACATCCCGATAGCAATGAATACATTAAATGCTTTGACAATAAATACATAAAGAAAATTCTGCTTCGGTGGAAGCCGTAGTGCTGTAAAAAGCACGACCAATCATCTGAGCCGGCTAAAGTAACTGGATGGCCTACCTGCCTGTCAGCCTTCCATCTGTGCACAAACTTATCTCGTGCCCTCATTGGTCATGTGCGCGTTCGTGTGTGTTGGAGGAGGGGCTCTGTGAGGAAGTGGCAGATTTGTTCCGGCTGTGTATTTTCAAATCCTAGCGATCTCGAGCTGGTTTCTCCAAAATGACCTACCCCACCTTTAAGAGTCACATACATATTAATGCAGCTCTAAAATGAATCCATCATGTTTGATTGTATTTCACTGATAATTCTTATTTACTTTAGTTAAGTTTTAGTTTGGAAGTACTACTTTTACTGAAGCAAAGGTTTGGAATACTTCCAACACCACTGGATTTGACGGGGTCAAGCACAGTCACACTTCATCACAGCAGCCAATCAGGAATGTGTTCAGGGTCCGAGTTATGTGGGAGCCAATGGGAGCTGAGCTCCCATAATGAGGGGTTCTGAGCTCCCATAAAAGCAGTAAAATCATACATCTGTGGGGGTCGCTAATACATTACCAACAACCAGTGGCGACCAGTGGCGACCAGTGGCACTCGTCGTTAGGTGGGGCACAGTATATACACATATATATTTATATACAGCAACATATATGTAATAGTTAGAATAACTTCCAACAGCTACAATATGGTTCCAAACATGGAAAATAGTTTGAAGGAGAAAATAAAATGACAAAATGACATTCAAATTGAAAAGAACTCCACATCTTCATGTTGTGACCTCAGCAGTGAGAGGTCAGATACAGAAAGTTGTGTTGAAGTTGAGGCGTCTGTCACTCCTGATTTAGATGTATTGGTAGGCTTTGGTGCCAGAAATGTGGCTGCACTTCTGACTGACTTCCAGCTGACTGTCCGGCCTCTCTGATCACTTCTGACTGCTACCCTTTGCGTGTTGGCCTTAGACTTTGCCATGGAGTTTGGCCCTCTGCCCACTTTCTCTTCGGTCCCCGGGGCCCCTGTCAGCCTGGCGCTGTGACTCCTCCACCGCTTCAAATTAATTTCCCTTTCTCACCGACCCATAATTAAACCCTGGTACAGCCTGTTCTGACAAATGGAGGCAAGATTAAAAACAAGAAGAATCCTGTTTTCGACTGAGTTACTTTGTTGGCCACAAACTCAGAGAACATGTTGTACTTGTTCAGCGCTCGATTCTCTGGGTGTTTAATCTGCAGAGGCGGAACGAGAGACTGCAGACGCTTTCAGTGGAGACTGAGGCTTTCTGCAGAGTGATTAAAGCAACACCATGAAGCCTCTCCACGAGCACCGTGTTGCCAACAGAATCAGAGCCATGGGCCGCCGCCAGCCCTGTGGCATCCGTTCAGCTCGGTGGCACCGGCCCATAAAGATTCCGAGTCCACATGTGCCTTCCTCCCTTCCAATGCAAATGGCCAACCCAGTCTCACGGCATTTCGTGTTCACCATCACGATTTTTAATCTATTGATTCATGTTCACCATCACGATTTGCCCCTTTTTTTCGTGTTGCACAGCACGATTTTAAAAGCAATGTATTTCTACTGGTAACGTGTTTTGTGCCTGCAGACTGCAGCACGTCTTTTTCTCCGGTCGGGTCGTGGAAGACCGGAAGCTGTGTGGTTCATAAAAACATGTTCTTACTCAATATCAAGCCACAGTTATTGCTTTTATTTTAAATCGTATAATTTCGGACTTTTGTTGTCGTCTGTGAGGAAAATAAATGGGGCTCAGAGCCTCAGGATACTGAAATCTGTATTTTTTTAAATATTTTTTTCCTTCTAATTTGTTATTCTTTTCAAAATAACACACTGTTATTTACTCACCAATAACACTCAATTATCCTTGCTTTTATTTATTGGTTTAATTCCATAATCTCGGGCTTTTTTGGCGTCCGTCAGGAACTGAATTTCAAAATAAAAATAACAGGAAACAGACGTAGGCATTTCCAGCGATTACCCAAGATCCTCAGCTATGGTTTTAAGCTCACTGATTGGATGTGTTAGCCGCAATGCATGCTGGGATTTGGTGTTTATATTATATGAAATCCGGAAAACATTTTAAAAGTATAAAATAATACTTAATTCCAGAGTGCTCTTGCTTTTCTCTTTGAAAGTCATCACCTAACGTCATTGTAATACACGGTTCGGCTGCATTACATACTACAGATCTGCCGTAGTTATTTATTTAGAGAGCCCTGATGAGAAGACCTTTGGAAAAACTGGAAGAAATGGCGCTGAAACTGAATACTTGACGTGGATCATAAATATATCAACAATTAAACAACATCTTCAATTTCTCTTCACACAATACGTCTCCTTGCAGTATCAACACTAATTCGGCTGACTTTTACTTTTGATCTAATTCATAGATAGGTTATATTTACACCATAACGGTGCACAGCTGATAGAAAAGGACTGTCGTTTTTAAAGATATTACTGATTTTCTTTGAATGTAAGAATGTAAATACTGAGTCTGAAATAGTATAGCAATATGCTGTAAAATGATGTGAAAGCATGCATAAAACTATACATCTTCAGATGTTGTACATACACACTAATAATACAAAGTTATTATGGCTGTGTGTACCTTGTGTACACCTCCTAGTGGTTAAAGCACGTTATTGAATTATTGTTTAAATAATATTTGATTAAAAAAATATTAAGAGTACATATACTTTCATAGGGGGAAAGTATAAATATAGAAATATAGAATATACAAAATCAAGAAGATACTATAAGTGATCTCTACAATAAAACAGTTTAGTGCAGGATGTACACAGATATTAATAGGAGGAGGTGCAAAACAGAAAAATGGATTCACCTTTATTTAAACATTAAATATTAAATATTAAGCCTGACAAAGTAATTAACGTCTAATATATTGCTTTCCTTCAATGTTAACTATGTTGAAGCACTTATTTTAACTGATATTATACACATTAATTATACTCTTATGTATGTAGATAGAATAAGAAATGTGCAGAATATGACAGTTTAATGGTGGAGGTACACACATATTGATATATGTCTTGTAATGCACTGTTGAGGAACCTGTGACCCAAGTGTTTCATTCATTGCATAACTACACCGTAGTTGTGTATATGATATGTCAATAAACCTTTGAAAATCTTGAAAGGGATGTGCAAAATAGCCATAATATACAGTCTTTAATTAACTATTAGTAGAGAATAACGAGTAATGAATATACTTTATTACTTGTTTCCATTCATGTCAATTGCAGATACATGTTTAGTCTTCTCAAGCACCAACTATCAAATATCTCTCCTGATTGTTGGCACTTGACAATCACCTTACCTGAATTTTACTCAGGTGTAACTAAAGTCTGATTTAAGGGTTGTTTATATTTCACATCATTAATCAGAATCTGCAAAGTAACTCAAATAAATGCAGTGGAGTAAAAATACCAGGTTAACCTCTGAATTGTAGTGGAGTAGAATTACAAAGTAACAATGAGCTGTCATGTGGGTATATAATATTAATGCTGCGCATTATGGACACAAGCGATTTTCACCCATTTATTAATTATATGTTTTACATTTGATAACACCAATGTGTTTAATAATGGCAACTTCTAATTGTGGGAAAAACGAAAACGTTCAGTAGAGACGTCCCATAGAACATTTTGCGAAACACAATAGCCAGCATGTGTAGTTCTGGAGGGGTGTTCGATTCTAGTTTTGGATAATCTGGCGTGGTTTTGTTCCATTTCACACAGCTGTTTGACGCTCTGCGTAACCTTACGGGGACTGTAGTCCTAAACGATAGCTGGGGATTATGGGTAGTGTAGTGTTTTCGGCCATCCTAAACTCAGAAATGTTGACAATCGCAATGATGCTCGAAATGTCCCTTATAGGCCTACGTCTGTTTCCGGTAATTTTTATTTTGAAATTCAGTTCCTGAAGGACACCAAAAAAGCCCGAGGTTATGGAATTAAACCAATAAATAAAATCAAGGATAATTGTGTGTTATTGGTGAGTAAATAACAGTGTGTTATTTTGAAAAGAATAACAAATTAGAAGGAACATTTTTTTTAAAAATACAGATTTCAGTATCCTGAGGCTCTGAGCCCCATTTATTTTCCTCACAGACGGAAAAACAAGTCCGAAATTATACGATTTAAAATAAAAGCAATAATTGTGGCTTGATATTGAGTAAGAACACGTTTTTATGAACCACACAGCTTCCGGTCTTCGACGACCCGACCGGAGAAAAAGACGTGCTGCAGCCTGCAGGCACGAAACACGTTACCAGTAGAAATACATTGCTTTTAAAATCGTGCTGTGCAACACGAAAAAAAGGGGCAAATCGTGTTGGTGAACACGAATCAATAGATTAAAAATCGTGTTGGTCAACACGAAATGCCGTGAGACTGGGTTGAAATGGAGGGTAAGATTCACAGTTCGACGTTGCTCCATGTTCACTGTCTATGTATCTAGAGGCAACAACAATAACTGAGGGGTCGTTCTCAGTGTCCCTCCTGAACCCTAAACCCAGCCCTCAGGAATAGTGCCAGGCTTTGAGGCACGTTTATTTAAAACTGCTGTTTCCAGTCACCTAAAACACTGTTCCCACTGATTGAGATCGGGGAAATGATCTCTGTGAATCAGCAGATTTATGGCTGTCACTTTGTTAAAAAGTCCAATTTAAAAATGTAAACAAACACATAGTTCCTATTGTTACTGATAAGCTTACTTTATTCCGCTTAGTTGTCCTGAATTTCCCTCCAGCAATAAATCAAGGTTCATGTTATCTTTTACTAAAAGGTTAATATATGATTGTTGGAGCCCGCTCTGATGGACCAAAAGGACCAAAAGGAAACTACTTTACTTCCAACAGTCTGTGCACTTTACATTTTAAATATTCATTCTCATTCTCATACTGCCAGTACGTATGAGACGCAACTACAGTTCAATGTGTAAAGAGACGGTGTCCAAGTGTCTGCTGAGATGATCTCAATCTTCTCTCAGGCCCATTAGACCAATTAAAGAGTCATACTTGGGACCAGTGGAGGTTCACAGTCGCCATGCAAACCTGTCATCTTTAATAAGAAACACTGAATGACTGTCCGTCCCTTCCTGTCTTTTTCCCCCAGGAGAGGATGGAGAATGTCAGAGGGAACAACAAGAGGACATGGATCACACACGCACGCACGCAGGCATGCACGCACGCACACACACACACACACACACACACACACACACACACACACACACACACACACACACACACACACACACACCACACACACCCACACACACATCAACACTAAAGCAGGAAGTAGATGAATAGATGGATGAGATGATGGAGGGAGGGAGAGAATAAAGAGGAGGAGGAGGAGGAGGAGGAGGAGGAGGAGGAGGAGGAGGAGGAGGAGGAGGAGGAGGAGGAGACAGTGTGTGGAGGTGGTATCACCTCCTGAGCAACACAGAACATATTTGGTTGGGGGGGTTAACGGTCTGGGGGATCTGACCTGCCAGTGATGAGGAGGGGGGGGCTCAGTCTCAGATTATGCAAATGAGGGGGTGTTTTGATGCAAAGCAAGCTGGACTGGTCGCTACTGTTTCTCCAGTCGTGAAAGGGCGAGACTCCCTGGGAGAAATACTAGGAGAGAGAGGGAGAAAGGGAGGGAGGAGCGGGGGTCTTGGTAATGAGCGGGGCAGGGCGGGCGGCTCCCCCAGCCTAATACATTATCATATTTCCACATAATTAGTTGTTTTTTCCACATGAAATGAGGAAGCGGTTCAACGGTGCGTTCACTGCCGCGAGGAAAACCGGCCTCTCTTCCTTATTGAGTGATGACCTCTCACCTTTTCTCTCTTATCATTGACCTACCAACCTCACATACACACACATTAATAAACGCAACCCCCGTCATTAACCTGAAACAATGATTGAGTCCACACATCTGAATAATATTTGAACGCTGGCCATTAGTGAGAGACAGCGAGCTAACAGGAGCCTTCAGGGGCCTCCTGGGGCCTTTGGCAGCCTTATTTCAGTATCACCAACATACACTGAAAACACGAGGCAGGGTGACCTGGGCACACTACCAGACACGCACATGATATTCAAGTGGTTTGGGTTGTGATAGCGTCCCATAGCTGAAGGGCCTTGAGAGACCTGCTGGGAGCCACGAGGGGCCAACACTTTGGATGTGATATCACTGCAGACCTGAAGGCATCACAATGCACGATCATTACTTTGCCACTGGACAAAACTACAGTTACAGTCATCGCTCAGTTGAAGAACATTTGAACTCCTTTCTCTGTTCTGGGTCCAAAAGTATCCCCAAACCTTGGAGATAACAACAATAGAATAGGTAAAACAATTATAAATGCAAAGATACTCAGATTGTTCATGATACAATTGAGATAACACTAAATGCCTTATACTATTGTAAAACCTTTTCTGTGAACCCTTTTTATGATGATCAAAAGATGTGGTGTTTTGTAACTAATCATAGAATGGATTTAAACTTCCTGTCGAGGACTGTCCAGACCATCCCATAAAAGAACATTTGTCTGTGGAGAAAAACAACGTGTAATAGCTACGTTGGTCCACAGGACAAAATGTAGTATATTCACAAAAGAAACTCTCAAATTGTGACATTCAGAAGGCTGAACTCTCTCCACCGGGAGAACGTGTAAATACTACGTATGTAAACTATAGAGATTGCTCTGCGCACAACCCCTGAAATTGTGAGATTGCTACGTCTTTCCCCTTATTCATTTCTATTGACCAGCGTCCATGCAAAGTTATCATCAACTCTCACGCCGTGAAAACAATATTTCCGGTCTCAGCGTTTTCATAGTAACTTAGGTGGTTGTTAGGGACGCAGCTCTCACTGGCCTGGCAACACAGTCTCACTCCCTGCACATTAAAAACCAGGGTCTATCCAATTGGATAACGGAGAATGTTACACCTGGAAGCAAGTATTGTCCTCACTGTCGATTGATTTCACCACTAAAAGACACCAGTTTGTCCTGTTACACAACATTGATTGGTTTCAATTGTGTACAATGCTTTTGTGTTTTCCCCTTTGATTTCTGAGAAACAAATATTTGTTTCTGAGTTTTGGATAGCTGAAGACACTACACTACCCATAATCCTTATGGCGCCAGTCTGCTTTGCTTGACAAAACTCACAATTTGTCAAACTATCCTACAGTTTTAGATTTTCCACAAAAAAAAGTCGGGTGTCTGCAATATATTTGTCATGCTGGGAAAGTTAGCGATCACGTGACATGGAAACTGGCCATTAGAAATATATAGCCATGTCAACATTTGAGACGGTTATTTGTGAATGTACTACGTTTAGCCTTGTGGACCTACGTAGCTATCGACTGGGTTGAGGGTATTCATCAAAGTTAACTCCTGCAGATGGGTTTGTCTTCCAAGTGGTGCATTCAAGGACACATGAAAAATAAGACCTCCAGTCAGCTCAGGAAAACTGATGTGCTGATGAACTTAAAGACATAGAATTATATATACAGTCTCATACCTCAGTTGGCAGTAAGATGTTTCAGAACATAATCATTTTCACAAAAGTCTTCTATGGACATGATCACTTTTTTGGACAGCCTAAATACTTAAACAATAAGGTCTCAGATCTTAGACACAAATGTTTATGTTTATATGTTTACTGGTTGACTTCTATTGTTTTGCCTGTCGGAATAAAATATGGACAATTTGGAAGAAACTCAGTAATCAAAGTGTAAACTATTAAAATGTTAACCTTTCACCTTGTGTCACCTCCTCAGGATGATTTTGTCGACCATCTCACGTCAGTTTTATCACAAATTCCTTTTGACGTGACATCTCCGTGGTCTCCATCTTCCCCGGGGGTCCTGCTGAATCCCTGCCATGATGTGTGTTTGGAGGGGGCATGGGCTCGGGCTAACCCGGCCCGGATGGATGGATAGAGCAGAGGCTGCGGGCCGGGCTGTGTGGCGTGCGTCCCAGGGAGCGTGCTCAGTGAAGCAGCAGACGGGCAGTAGCCTCAGATTAGCCCAGTGAGGCTAGATAGGAGCTGGCTGCAGTCCGAACTTCATGCATCATCAGCCAGAGCCCTGTCCTGTCCTGTCCTGTCCTGTGTGTGTGTGTGTGTGTGTGTGTGTGTGTGTGTGTGTGTGTGTGTGTGTGTGTGTGTGTGTGTGTGTGTGTGTGTGTGTGTTAAACTTTGTAGCTGGGCTTAATTCTGCAGAGTTTTTGCTTTCAACAGGAAGCCATCGCTCTCTGGTGTGGTTCACCTCACATATTTTGAGTGATCTGATTGAATGTCAGATCAATGCTTGTTAGAGAGAAGCTCAAAGCCTCAACTAATGCCTGATCAAATTGGGCTCTGCATGAATATTGAGGATAATCTGTTTTAATATAATTACAGATAACTACAGGATTCGTTTCAGAAAATGTTTACTTTCAATTTCAATGTCCGCTAAAGGTTGAAGACTTATGACGGGAGCAGAGATGTGGTCGTTACTAAAAAAAAGTAATATATTACATTTTACATATTACACTACTTCGTTACTCTCTACATTAAGTAACTCGTTACTTTACTCGTTACTTTACTCGCAGGGCCGGCCCGCCCCTCCCTGCAGGCAGATCACGCAGACTGCTAAAGTTTCAAATGTTCTCTTTAGTTCAGTTTCCATTAAGACTGATCCAGATCCTGAATGTTTTCCTATCTGACCGTGGCTGTCCTCTGTCTCCTGCTATCTGGCTGTGGCTGTCCTCTGTCTCCTGCTATCTGACCGTGGCTGTCCTCTGTCTCCTGCTATCTGACCGTGGCTGTCCTCTGTCTCCTGCTATCTGACCGTGGCTGTCCTCTGTCTCCTGCTATCTGACCGTGGCTGTCCTCTGTCTCCTGCTATCTGACCTTGGCTGTCCTCTGTCTCCTGCTATCTGACCATGGCTGTCCTCTGTCTCCTGCTATCTGACCGTGGCTGTCCTCTGTCTCCTGCTATCTGACGTGGCTGTCCTCTGTCTCCTGCTATCTGACCATGGCTGTCCTCTGTCTCCTGCTATCTGACCGTGGCTGTCCTCTGTCTCCTCCTATCTGACCGTGGCTGTCCTCTGTCTCCTGCTATCTGACCGTGGCTGTCCTCTGTCTCCTGCTATCTGACCGTGGCTGTCCTCTGTCTCCTGCTATCTGTATATTTTGCGCAGTCTATCTCTGCTCACGCTGTTGCGTCGGCGTGTTCTCCTGCATGTTGGCCATGTGTTGCACTGGAACCAGACACCGCAAAGACTTCAGCCGAGCACGTACGAACTGCGCATGCGTGAGTGGCAATAACTCTCCTTACCAGCAGGCGGCGGTAGTGTGTATTCGTCATTCAAAACAGGCAACAACCGGAAAACAGAGAAGAAGAACAACAAATAGCTGTGCGTTAGCTTCACGTTAGCACGTGTTCTTTGCAGGTGTTTGTTGAGGTTTGATTATGACTGATTTTAGAAAGTAACGAAGTAACGCGTGTCGGGCAATGTTAGTAACTGTAGTGTGATTACTGAATTATAAAAGTAGCACGTTACACTACTCCGTTACCGACACAAGTAATATTATTACAGTAACGCGTTACACCCAACTCTGGACGGGAAAATAGCAGGACGTTGTTATAGAGCCACAACATTTGTGTAGAAAAGAGTATGCAGAAAAAAATGGAAATGACTAAACTGAGTTCTTAAACTAGTGTGCGACACACTCTACGTATGGTGTCATCATAACAACTAACAACAACCAACTTTTAGCATTTCACTGTTTTCTCAACTGATAATATGTTCTCTCTGCATGATAGGTGGTAATTCACTTATACATTTAATGCAATGATTTTATTAAGACAAAACGAAATGTGGCAGAACAAAAAGGCCATAGTTCCGACAAGCCTTCACTCCGAAAAGAACATCCTCTACCCGTAACAAACAAAGGCACATAGCTAACTTTAATGTGGAACCAGCTTTGGACCTTTGCACTATTTGATTTCCCCCAAACACCCTTATCTTCCTCGTATTGACGCTTGTGCTTTGTTGGATATCATAATACCGATGGCACGTTTCACTCTGCAATAACGTTGAATGATTTAACAGATTGCTCGGTTGTTCCAGTTCTGTCTCAATCTGTGGAGACGTTACTCTGTTCCATGTCTAAAGGGTCTGTTGAAAGGGGCCTTGATGTGGACTTGGTCATGAAATCACAAAGGGTTAGGGTAAGAAAAGACAGAAAGTTGCCCTCTTAACGTTGTGACCACCACTTTCATAGTCATCACACCCTGAGAGCAATAACATCTGGTATTGGGTGTGGAACTCTTTGTGTTTACACAAGGCCGGACTAGAGAAGAGAAACCTGAGTGTTTAGATGGAGGCGTGGTGTGAGTCCTCAGAGGAGATGGAGGAGGAGGCTTTGGAGCAGGGCAGCGTGGCCCGGCTCCAGTTTGCTGGCCGGAGCCCAGTTTGTGCTTAATCACAGCAAGCGGTCAGCCTCCGCCTTTCACAGCCAGCTGACATCAGGACTGTGTGTGAGGGGGGAGGTGTTAGGGGAGTTGGGGCTTCCCTCCCCCATCACCCCCCTCTTCCACCTCGTCCAGTATGTAGGTGTGTAATCTGCAGCCAGGAGGGGTGGTGGTTGTTTGTAGCTTGTGTGTGACCTGCCAACACTGTGAGCACATGCAGACCGGTGTGGGGGGGGGGGAGTTGAGCCAAGGCCAGAGCCGAGCTGCCAGCTGAGCGGGGTGACCCGTTCGCCCCCCTCCCCAGACCCTCTGCAGCCGCTCACAGCAGAGCGGTGCCAGCATGTGAGTGTGTGAACGGGGTCTTTAAGGTGCGAAAACATCTCCTGATGACAGTTTGGCCGGTAACACACAGCAGCTGCTCAGAGTCACATTCACATCCCCAGTGAGACTGTACTGTTATTGGTAAATCACCAGCCTGGCTTCACGTTGACAGAGAAACATAATACAATATATAATGTACAGATAGAATAGTGTAAATCCAAATGTAAAAGTTGACATAATTTGGGTACACAATCCACATCATTTCTTTACAAGTGTGTTGTTATGTTTTACAGAAAATACATCAGTTTACAGGATAAGAAATATGAATTAGGGTTAATTCAACGGCAGCAACAACTAGATTCTCAAGACCAATCCAGAGAATAAAATATGACTGGACATATGCTGGTGTACTGCTCCATATTCTGAGGTAAACTAGTATATATACAAATCTTAATTTGCCATATTTTAACAACATATAGGACTGGACCCACACCAACCCTTTGAGCCAGTTTATTTCCTCTTTTTCTTCGATTTGTATTTAGTGACTGGGCTGAATCTGAACAGTGACTGCCCAGTTAAACACACACAGACAAATAAGTACAATACAAATAATAATTAAATATAAATAAGTGGGCCATTCTGCAACATGCATAGGTTTATATGTAATGCTACGGTGTGATGCTTATACTTTCTTTTTTTTACTTGTAAGTACTTTACAAAAGAGGTCTTCTCGCAAAGGATCAACAGATTGAAGAATGAGGTTTGGTGTTTGGGGCCAGCGTTTCCTGCTTGCTCCACACTGTGCCCTGATCTGAATGAATGCTAACGCTGAGTGTGTGGTGTGTTGCTCGCCCGAGGCGTGGTGCGGATGAATGTTCCTCTGAATGTCAAAGATACACAACCACCGAGCCGCAGCACGCAGAGGTAGCACAGGAGCAGGATTAAAGCAGCAAAGTCCCCATGTTTTCTCACACAGTCATTATGCAGCGCAGGTCAATGGAAGCGAGATCAGGTCATATTCAAATGCCCAGCCTTTGATTGTAAAGAGAAGCGTCCGTCAAATAAGGACTGTTGTGTTGTTTTTTAAGAGAAGAACTATAAGAACATACAAAACAAAAATACAAACATAAAAATACAACATACAAAACAAAAATAAACAAATAATGTCTACCGTTTTTGATTGACTGACTTAACTGAATTATTTAGCTTTTGCTATTGGTAAAAGGTGTTTTGCTATTTTGTTGGAACATATAGAAATGAGAAAAAACGTAACCACCATTGAAAAAAATATGTACGCAGATTTTTTACAGTTTGTACATTTAGTGATAGTGACAAGAAATGCTAACCACACCGGTTAGCATCCTGCCCCCCCCCCCCCCCCCCCCCCCACACACACACACAAACACATGTCACGTCACCCTAAGGTTCCTGCACATATGTAATGCTACATCATGTAGGTGTTCAGTTTAGCTTTTGTGTTTTTTTTTAAAGTATTGGTTTAGATTGATTGATTATTTGTTTATTGATCTGTTATCTAGATCTAAGATATGAGTATACATGATTTAGATTACAAATTAGACTAACATCTTGACATTTGGTTATGTAAATATTGATTTATATCATATGCTGTATATTTATAAAGCAAAATGTCAAGATGTTACAGTTAATCTACATATATATATACACTGAACAAAAATAAAAATGCAACACTTTTGTTTTTGCTCTCATTTTTCATGAGATGAACTCAAAGATCTAAAACATTTTCTATTTACACAAAATAACCATTTCTCTCAAATATTGTTCACAAATCTGAAAAAATCTGTGATCGTGAGCACTTCTCCTTTGCCGAGATAATCCATCCCATCTCACAGGTGTGGCATATCAAGATGCTGATTAAACGGCATGATTATTGCACAGGTGTGCCTTAGGCTGGCCACAATAAAAGGCCACTCTGAAATGTTCTGTTTTATCACACAGCACAATGCCACAGCTGTCGCAAGTTTTGAGGGAGCGTGCAATTGGCATGCTGACAGCAGGAATGTCCACCAGAGCTGTTGCAAATGGTGGTCACACCAGATACTGACTGGTTTTCGGACCCCCCCAGACCCCCCCAATAAAGCAAAACTGCACGTTTCAGAGTGGCCTTTTATTGTGGCCAGCCTAAGGCACACCTGTGCAATAATCATGCTGTCTAATCAGCATCTTGATATGCCACACCTGTGAGGTGGGATGGATTATCTCGGCAAAGGAGAAGTGCTCACTATCACAGATTTGAGAGAAATGGTTATTTTGTGTATATAGAAAATGTTTTAGATCTTTGAGTTACTCTCATGAAAAATGGGAGCTAAAACAAAAGTGTTGCATTTATATTTTTGTTCAGTGTATTTATATATATATATATATACAGTATATGTTCATATATTAGCTGGCTATATATTTTTTATTTAGTCTGAAATGTTTGTTTATATTTTTCAATCAATTGGTTGCAAACAGTGGTAAAATAAGTATTTAGATACTACATTACAATAGTATCTGCATAACAATGTATTTGAAGTATCATAATTCTTATTATTCAGAATGGCCCAATTTCGAATATTGACATTACATCATTAGAATCTAATCATTCATGTTTTCATCACTTTAATGTGGCAAGCTGAAAGAGGTTGACTACACTTTACACTGCTGGGTATCTTAATAATTTATAGTACTTTTTGTTGATTTTAGTTAATTGATAATTATGTAATTATAATATAATAAATGAGGTGGAGTAAAAAATACAATTCCCTCCGAGTAGTTTTATAAAGGTGAAGTTGTATCTGCAGGTTTACCCACCAGCATGGAATGTTGCTGTGTATTTACACGTGTGAATGTCTTTACACAGCAGCAGAAGGAGGAAGAAGGTTACAAAACTGAAGATTAGAGGAAGAAAAAAAGAGTTTGATGCGTACATATGCAAACAAATTTTGAAATGTCAAATTAGCATAGATTTGGGCTGACCCTCGCAGCTACAGGACGCTGACAGCTCGGCCCGCATCCAGACGGCCTGCTTTACATATCAGAGTGGCCTCCCATCACCGCGGGTTAGGGCCTCCCTTCGCCAAGGTGACTGATGGAGAGTGACAGGGCGGATGGCCTGACTGACAGACAGGGAGGATGGATGGATGGATGGATGGTGTATAGAGAGAGAGAGAGAAAGGGGGGGGGGGCATTAGCTCTGGGCCTCGCTGGCCCACAGTGGAGAAAATAAAAACACTTGATTATGTTAATGTACTTTATTAATTTAATCAATTACTGGTGGACTGTTCGCCACAAACACAGCAGCTTCATGACCTCGGGCGGAGGCAGGGCTTCTTTTGTTGTTCATCATCATTTAACCTTTAAACACATGCATAACAATACATTATTTTTCACTTTTAGAGGGTCTTAAAATAAGAGGAATAATTATGTTCCATCACATTCAAAAAACAAGAGCAAAACATATTATTTGCAACAAAAGAAAAGAAGGACAAAATATCTTTGAAATCTTTTTAAAAGAAAAATATTTAGTGGAAACTCCTTAAATAAAAATGTGGTGGAAACTCCTTAAACTATTATGTGTGAGCAGTGGAATATCTTTGTCTCCAAAACAGAAATCCACTTCTCGAGAAATGGGTGTATTAATCATGGAAAAAAAAAATCTGAAAGTTCAAGTTTAAAGATCAGTCAGACCTCAGTTTAAAACAACAATGACATAATGTAAGGACAAATACGGTAAATAGCAGAAAATGATATATTTAATCATCCAACATTCAGGAACAACAAAACATGATGTTTGTCCCCAGTTTCTCATCTGTGAGGGACTGAAACTCTTCTGAGATTCTGTCTCGGCTGGAAGAGAAATCTGAAACGCTCCTTCTAATAATTATTTCCTTTTTAAACCCATCATGAAGTATTACTCCAAAGTCTTTCAACAAAAAGGACTGATTTGTTTTGCCCCTTTATCGTGAATGTTTACTGAAAAGTATATTCAGGAAATATTTCAGTACTTGAATCATAAATCATCATTCTTTTTATTCTGAAATTGGTTTGCACCCTAACTAAAAAAAAAAAAAACTTCCTGAAGCTTCACCAAACCACAAAGGGAGATTATTAACATACCTGTAAGTGAGTGTGTGTGTGTGTGTGTGTGTGTGTGTGTGTGTGTGTGTGTGTGTGTGTGTGTGTGTGTGTGTGTGTATTACCCTGCAGCATTATGAGCAGAGCTCCTCCTGCTGGTAAAACATCAGAAGACACAGCATAAACTCTTCCAACAGCAAAAAAAACTCTACACACACACACACACACACACACACACACACACACACACACACACACACACACACACACACACACACACACACACACACACCACACACACACACCACACACACACACACACACACACACACCACACACACACCACACACACACACACACACACACACACACACACAACACACACACACACACACACACACCACACACACACACACACAGAGATCTATCAGCGGGTCTCAAGCAGCAGTTGATCCTGTATCTCTGTCTCCATTTAGGTCACAAACCAGCCCAAGGCTTTCATCTGCAACCTAAATAAGCTGATGTGAAATCAGTTTGGAGGTACGTGGATCAACTGCCATGTGACACAGCGGCTCAGCTCTGCAGGAACCGAGAGGTCATTAGACGCAGGTCTGAGATCAGCTCAATGTGACAGTGAGGCGCTCACGCTGCTGCAGGCCTGGAAACACACATAGATCTACATTCATACATGCCATTAGAATAATAATTATTGTGTATAATACGCTGGAGAGGACTGCAGGACATGTTTGTGGTTCCACCACCAGAAGAGGAACACTGTATAGTTTAAACATTACATGTATTATTATTTGGAGCATACAGAGGCCTATTCTACAAAATAGACATCTTTTCATTTCATAAATCACAGCCTTTAAAGCAGCAAAAGTTCAACACTTATGCCTTGATTTAAATAATGAATTACTTTGAATTTACACTTAAGAATTATTTTTATTATTTTAAAGTGTAGTGCCTGCTGCTGCACAGCGGGAGCAATTGCACTTCTTGACACTAAACCAGAGTTCCTGTTTATTACATGTCTTTATGCACGCTTTTTTTCAGAACATTTATAAGTTATACTTTTAAAAAGTGGTGTGGACAAAAATGTCCTTTTCAAAAAGTGGTGGGGACATGTCCCCAGCGCAATGACGCCTATGGTGACAGGTCACCCGAAACCCTGAATGAATGGATGAGTGTCCTGTCAGTACCATGTGACTTGTGTTTACAGGTTCAGATTGTTTGTTAAAACAGCAGTATTCAAACAGACCACTGGAGAAGATCTTTAACTAGACCCCAGAAAAGACATGAATATTTGTAGTTAACATTTCATTTCACACACACTACATGGCCAGAGATGTTGGGACACCCTTAACATAATTTTACAAACCTTACAGCTTAAAACTAAAGGGGACCCATCATGCAAAATGCACTTTGTGATGTCTTTTATACATAAATATGTGTCCCCGGTAGTGTTGTCACGATCAGAGTTGGGTGTAACGCGTTCATTTCATTTCAAACCTTTATTTATACAGATACATCCCATTGAGATCATTGATCTCTTTTCCAAGGGAGACCTGCTCAAGTAGTTCCACATGAAACATAAACACATAAACAGAACAACAAAAGGACATCATCCAGCATCATGTACATAATTATCCACATAAGCAGGTACCAATAGCTTCTGATTGAGTAGCATCCAACCGAGCTTTAAAACATTTAGTGGCACCAGATTGTTCAGTTTCCATTTAATTTTGCAGGACTGTTCCAAGACAGAGGAGCTGCGCATCTAACAGCTGTCTTCCCTAAGACAGTCCTAGCAGTTGGCACATTTAATAAAACCACAGCATGCGATCTCAGGCAGTAGCCACTTACAATTCTCCGTGAGATCAGGAAGCAGATATAAGATGGAAGTTTCCCTAGCATGGCTTTGTATATAAAATGTACCAGTGACTGAGCCTCCGTACAGTTAGTGAAAGCAAACCAGCCCTTGCATACAGGGTACAGTGATGGGTTAGTGCTTTACAGTTTGTCACAAATCTCAGAGCGCTGTGATACGCAGCATCTAACTTGACCAGGCAATGGGCAGGTGCATTCATA
Source organism: Pseudochaenichthys georgianus (assembly GCF_902827115.2). Classification (NCBI taxonomy): domain Eukaryota; kingdom Metazoa; phylum Chordata; class Actinopteri; order Perciformes; family Channichthyidae; genus Pseudochaenichthys; species Pseudochaenichthys georgianus. The sequence goes on along the minus strand of NC_047506.1, from coordinate 45,729,635 downwards.
TAGACCAGATCACCATAGTCCAGCACAGGTCAAAGGTCACAGAGCCTTTTCCTGGCCTCAAGCGAGAAACAGGACTTGTTCCTGTAGAAGAAACCTAGCCTAACCCTCAGCTTTTTAAGCAGGTTATTGACATGAAGTTTAAAAGAGAGACAATCATCAAGCCAGATACCAAGGTATTTGTAACAGGTAACCACTTCAAGTTGTATTCATTGCGTATTTACAATATCTAAAACAGGCTCTGTAATAATATTACTTTAGTCGGTAACGGAGTAGTGTAATGCGCTACTTTTATAATTCAGTAATCACACTACTGGGGTTACGCACTGTAACCCAGTTTCTATGAGTATAGGCTTCGCCCTCTAAGGCTATCGCTATTGGGTAATCGTGTGCAGCACTGACAGACTTATTCCACGTCCACCTATGACGTGGGCCCCACCTCCGGGCTCACTTCCGTATAAATAGGAAGTAGGCCCTACAATCCACTCCAACAGCTTTTCTTCAGCTATTCGCGGAGCCAGTGGGGCCCGAACCTTAGAGGGCTGCGCCTATACTCATAGAAGCTGGGTTACATTACGTAACCCCAGTCTCTTTCGTATAAGGCTTCACCCTCTAAGGCTATCGCTATTGGGTTAAGGGCGAAGCAGGATGTAGTCCACGTCCCACTGGTTCCGTCCGTTACCAGAAGCACAAAAACACACCTACTCAATTAATAACCCATGTCCATTTCACCGTGCGTAAATGGAGCATCACGTTCCCAGGGAATATAGCATTACAAATGAATATTCTCCATCAGGGAACGAAGGTAGGCTTACTCGGGCTACCTGTCGGTTATAAAAAGTAGAGATCGAGTCTCACTTGTTAAAAACGATCAAGAGAGGGGAACAAAAGGCCGCTCTCTAAGTGCCGACAGGTAGGAGAGAGGGCACGCAATTGAAAAACCCCGACATTACTCGTTCTGGCAGGCTATTCAGTACTGAGTGTGTCAGAGCAATGGGAGACATCCCTCAAATACAAACGAATAAAAGAACAGGGGGAAGACCAAGATGCAGCAGTGCAAATGTCTTCCACTGTCATTCCTCCGTGCAACGCCGTAGACGTTGATATTCTCCTGGTGCTGTGCGCTTTGATGTTTTCCGGGGGATCCAACCCAGAGGAAACATACGCCTGTGACACCGCCTCACCCAGCCAGTGTGACAGGCGCTGTGCAGACAGAGGCTGCCCTATTGAGCGCTCTCTGTAATGCACAAATAGACGCTGGGATTTGCGTAAAGCAGCCGTGCGTGCAATATAGCATGCCCGCACGTGCACGTGACGGAGGAGATGAGATGTGGCTTCCTCCTCTGATGTGTGAGGAGGAGGAAAGAAGCCATCCAAGGTTATCACTCTCGATCTAAACGAGCTTGTGATCACCTTTGGCATAAAAGCCGGGTTAGGGCGCAAAACAGCTGAGCTGCCATCTCCTTGGATCCGGAGACATGACGGAGCCACAGAGAGAGCAGACAAATCACTCACCCTTTAGCTGATGTCAGAGCCAAGAGCAGAGCTACTTTGGCTGACAAGAACTTCAGGGGAACCTGATCTAAAGGTTCAAATGGAGCTTTACTCAGTGCGCGTAACACTAAGCCAAAACCCATTGAGGCGCTAAAGCACGTGACACAGGTCTGAGTCTCTGTGCTCCTCGTAGAAAACGTTTTGTCAGCGGGTGACTACACACCGTGCTGACACCAATCTACGTGGCAAGATGAGATGGCAGCAGCATATGTTTCGACCGTGCTATAAGCCAATTCCTGTCCAGCAACAGCTGGAGGAACGACAGCACGAGGCAGGGGGCCCAACGGGGTCCAGGTTTTTCCCTACACACCAAACGGAACATTGTCCATTTGGCTGTGTAGGATGTGTGTTCAGCAGCTGCGCTGATCGAACACCTCCCTGGCGATTTATACAGGCCGCCGCTGCTTTGTTGTCTGTTCGAATCAACACATGTTGATTGTACAGCAACGGGACGAAGTGCTGGATTACTTTCCATATAGTAATTCCAGCACGTTTATATGGAGATACATGTGACCCGGCCACTGTCCCCCCACTGCCTGCGACATGCACGTTCCTCAGCCTGCGAGAGATGCGTCTGTGAACACTGTGGTGTGTGACGTCACTCTGCTCAGGGGCACCCCCACTGACATGGAGATTTTTCCAGTGGGTTCAATCCCAACCCACGGAAGGAGGAATGTACACTATGTGTCTCCTCTGACGCACGGGGTCGATACGCAGGCAAATAAACCACCTCTGGAGTCTCCTCACTGTGAAGGAGCCCCAGGGGAATCACCACGTGACCAGCTGATATCCTGCCTAACAGCTGCATCACGGAGAGGGCCGTCACCGCCCCGTGGGGTGTGACGCGCCGGAGAAGAGCTGTCCGAGCTGCTTAAAACCATTAGGTTTTTAAAGACAGCCGGTTTATGCAGCGAGCCATGCTGCCTATAACCGACAGGTCAGGGGCAGCCGGGTTAACCAGTGAGCCTTGCTGCTTATTATTATCCATCTGTCCATCGAACACGCGCGTCGCCACTCTGAGTAATACTCTGAGAACGCGCGACCTGCTCTGGATGTGCTGTGGTTGTCATGGTGACGAGCCACGTCAGAGCCCTCGCCGCCGTTGCCCGTGAAGCAACCCAAGAGTGGCCCGGTCCGAAAAGGCTGCGAGGGGGCCTCCACACGCTGCATCTCACACCGGCTCTCATCCTGTCTCTGTTTAGGAGAAGGCTCGTAAACTGGACATTGAGGCGCGTTCACGCTCAAACCTGCTGAGGAATGAGCGGAGGTGTGTGCAGTGCTATTCACACAGTGCGTAATAACAGCCCTGGGCTCATTACGACCGTGTGTAGTAGGCACATCTGGGGCAGAGGAAAAACCGTGCTGCCTATAACCAACAGGTTAACAGCTGCACGGGATGAGAGCTGTCACTTTCTCCATTCTCTGCTATGACAGTCGCGCTCTCATGCGGGCTGAGTTCAATTCCACTCCCAGTTAAATGTCTGGGAGGGAAGAGGACAGCTCTTCTTCCAGTTGATAATGAAAACCCAGGCTTGACAGATGAGATACGAGCTGTATCGTCTGAAAAACCGCTTAACCGCTCTTAACAGCAAGCTAATGCAATCATTCTTTATTTAGGGGAAAGTCTACAAATGTATGACATTTGTAAAACAAAAAGCTTGAAGAATTTTTCTTTTGACAGAGTGAAAAGAACAATGTCGTCTGAAATATCAGGGTGTATTTTAGCTTTAAGATGTATCTTTACTAGAGCCTAAAATAGGTTTTGTAACACCCAAGTGTGTTCATGTTCTCAGAGAGGAACCTGCCAGGTACGATGTTACAAACATATACATTAGTAGCTGTGAGAGTTTCCAATTTGCAGAGTGTCGCAGTGAAGCGAGCTGAGTGTCTTCACCTGAGGACGCTCAAAGAACCAACGCATGTATTATACATACATGGGGGGAAGGACGGGTGAGGCGGGGGTGTCCAGATGTTGCCAGCATGGTTCCTGTTCTCAGTTGAATGGGCAACTCAGCTTAAATGGCCCAAAACACATTTCATTTATTCATTCACCATTTTTAATTGATTTGCTGGGGAGGTGGAATCTCACACACACACACGCACACGCACACACTAAAGTGATTTGACAACAGCTGACGATGCCAACGATACAAGTTGCTGGTGATTGTTGGGTCTGATGCACTGCCTGCCTAGAACCCTCCTTACTCCAAACTTTGATCTAAATGAGACACAAATAAAAGGATAATACTCACATTAAGACCTATTTCCTATACACAGGGAGTGTGAAATACTTTATTGAAATACTGTTCTATTGATGTCCAGGGCTTTTATATATTCGTAGGGTGTATATATATATATTAGTGCTGTCAGTCGATTAAAATATTTAATCGCGATTAATCGCATGATTGTCCATAGTTAATCGCGATTAATCGCAAATTAATCGCACATTTTTTATCTGTTCTAAATGTACCTTAGAGGAATATTTTTCAAGTTTTTAATACTCTTATCAACATATGAGTGGACAAATATGCTTTATGCTAATGTTTATTATCATTTGAACAATGACAAATATTCTCATGAATATTAAACACAACAACCTGGAACCTCTCTCATTCAATACAAATGGGGTGTGTGTGTGTGTATATGTGTGTATATGTGTGTATATGTGTGTGTGTGCGTGTGCGTGCGTGTGTGTTGGAGCTATGTGCAACTCAAGGCATATGCTCGAACGGGAGCTGCCTGGACGCTGCAATCATGAGTGTGCTGACTTCTCCTCCAATGTCCCGCTGTCTGGCTTCCTGCATAAAGTCAAGTGCTCGGCGCAGTTGTGGCGAAATGTCGCTCCTCTGTTTTCATTTAAACAGCTCCTTATATCCGTTAGCGCAGCTAGCTAGCACCAGATGCTAACAACAACAAGCACGTAAGGTCTCTCTCTCGCTCGCTTGGACCACATTACACACACCCTCCCGTTCCTCCCGATGGCCAGTCGGTGCCTGCCGGTGAGCTTGGAAGTGTGGTCTGCCACAAGCGGGCGGCAGGAGCGGGGCTGTCAGCAGATGGTATTTTAAACTCGATGCGCTCTGAAACTACGGGGCGGCCGAGGAAAAAAATACACATGCGTTAATCGCGTTAAAATAATTAGTGGCGTTAATTTTTTTTTGCGTTAACGCGTTATTAACGCGTTAACTTGACAGCCCTAATATATATATATATATATATAACGCATTAAAACGGATACATTTTAATGAATTTTAATCAAATTCAATGTGTCTGTTTCAGTAACGATGCGAATGCCCGCTGTGCAGACTGTGCTACAAGGCTCTGAACAAGCACCTTAAGCACAAGCAAAAGCAAAAAGGAGAGGAACGTCCTTCTACAAATGACAAATGGCAGGATAAACATTCGGACCAAACCCTGTGCCATCAGCGGGTGTTCCTATAATGGGACGAGACTGGACCGTCATCTCAATAATGAGCTCTCCCAAAATGAGGCAGACGAGGCCCTGGCAAGGCTAAAGCAAACTGTGGCACTGCAGATGCTCCGGGACCTCCGTATGAGTATCCCCAGAATTTGAATGGTTACATCATTGGATGGAGACGATGCAAACATGGAGGAATTCTTGGGGCACCCTCCACCCTTCTCCCCACAGACCAAGTGTGACAATGAGGACTGCAGGCAGGTGATTTTGGAAAGAGTTGCATTGAGGGCTTAGAGGGATGCCCTCAATGATGAGGTGAAGACCCTGCGCTACAGGCTGACAAAGGTGCTAAAACCCAGGAAGCAGAGGGCCACTGCTGTTGTGAATGAGGCTGAGGACGAAACTGTATACATACAGGGATCAGCAATCCCAAGTTCCTCCGGCAGAAACTCCTCTGCCGCCTCCATCACCCAATACGCCAGCCCAGTAGCCTCCTGTAGCAAGACCCCTGTCCGGACTGAACTGTATGCCCTGGTAGCCTCCTGTAGCAAGACCCCCGTCTTGTTCATTCATTAAGAATGCACATACTGTCCCTCCTCTGTCTTTCAATGTAGTCAAACGTGTTGAAGAAAAACAATAAGTTTAACGTTACAGAAATAAAAGCTTAATTAGTCACCTTCCTAATTGTAGACGTAACTTCATAAGTACAATTTGAAACATTTCTCCCGCTTGCTATTGGGTGCAGGTGAAAGTAGGTCGACATTTCTGTTCACATCGCTGACATTTGTCACAGGTAAATCTTGTAGGTATCGCAACAAACATGACGTTGTTACACAGTGACAAGCTGGACACTGGATTTACCAAATAACTACAAATGTAGCACCTCATTTCGGACGCCCCTACCCATGTGGGCCCGTGATCGGCACAGGGTGGGCCCCTGCTGAAAGGAAAACCCCCCGCATGACTTGATACGCCCCCTGGATAAATAAATTAAATGATAATTAAACCAGCTGCAATGGATCATGGATCCACCAGGGGGAGCAGTGATTAAAAAGCTGCCACACTGGAACTCATGTGAACTAAACAGCTGATAGATCTCTACAGGTACGTAACTGATATAGCGGACCTTTGTTAAGATGTCACGGATAGGATCATATTCTGTGCTAAATAAGAGACATGTAATAATTTACAAAACATCACCATGTTTTTATTTAACAAAATAATGTTGTTTAATCCACGTTGGCATACTACAACTACAAAAACCATCGGTTTGTTTTTTCATCAGGAAATGCAGACCGGCTCAAACAAACGATTTTTAATCATCATCCTCACGATCATTTAATGTATCATATGTTCGCCGAATTGACATGAAAGACGGACATCCCGGGGGAAAGCAGAAGCCGAGAAGTGGGACTCGGGAGGACGGCCCGGAGGCAAGGCAGAGTTTGTGGTTGGGGTCTCAGGCGGACGGCCCGGGAGCAAGAGATCATAAAGGGGCGAAGGCCACAGCGGGCAAACTCAGGGGGCCGGGCATGAGGGTGAAGGCAGCGGCTGGAAGAGTCAGGGGCCGGGCCGAGGGCGAGGACCACAGCTGGAAGAGTCAGGGGGCCGGGCTCCAGGGCGAGGACCGTGGCCGGGAAAGTCAGGGGGCCGGGCTCCAGGGCGAAGATCGCGGGACTCAGGGGGCAGGGCTCGAGGGCGAAGACCGCGGCTCGGGAACTCAGGGGGCCGGGCACAAGGACAGGCAGGAGCAGGTGGAACCCCTGGCGGGTCAGACGTAGACCAGAACCTGGACGGAACTTGGGCTGGTGTCAGTGGGACCCACAATAGGACAGGACACGGTGTTGGCAGGAAAACCGGCGAAGCAGGCGTCAACGGAACATGACGTGGAGTTGGCAGGACCCCCGGCAGAAAGGTCGTCGGCGGGGCCTCCAACGCCACAGGGTTGGCAGGACCCCCGGCAGAAGTGCAGTCGGCGGGACCCCCAATGGGACAGGACATAGGGTTGGCAGGACCCCCGGCAGAAGAGTAGTCGGCGGGACCCCCAACGGGACAGGACATGGAGTTGGCAGGACTCCCAAGGGAACCCCTAACGGAACATTACATGGGGTTGGCAGGACCCACGGCAGAAGAGTAGTTGGCGGGACCCCCAACGGGACAGGACATGGAGTTGGCAGGACCCCCGGTAGAAGAGTAGTCGGCGGGACCTCCAACGGCACAGAACATGGAGTTGACAGGACCCCCAGCGGAACCTCCAACGGCACATCTCAGATCCCAATTCAAAGTACTGGTCTTCACATATAGAGCCGTCCATGGCCAAGCCCCAGCCTACATCAATGACTTTATCCACCCGCACATCACAACCCGGGCCCTGAGGTCCTCTGAGCAAGGCCTCCTAAGGGTGCCCCAAAACAGGCTAAAGACTAAGGGTGACCGTGCCTTTGAGGCGGTGGCCCCAAGGCTTTGGAACAAACTCCCCCAAATAATAAAAACCTCGGCCTCAATAGAGATTTTTAAGGGGCGGTTAAAGACCCACCTCTTCCGACAGGCCTTTGGGTCGTCGGAGGAGGTGAGTTAGTGGCTGTCTTCTTTTTTTCATTATGGGTGTTTTGTCGTATGTTTTATCCTATGTATTACCTGCTGCTGTTGTATGCCTTTTATTCTACATTTTATAGTTGTACTGTGAATTGTGTCCTGTGTACTGTACTGTAAAGCACTTTGTACATCCGTGTTGAGAAGGGTGCTATATAAATAAAGTTTTACTTACTTACTTACACTTGAGTGGGGACTTGAGTAGGGACCAGAGAAGGGACTTGAGTAGGGACTGGAGAGGGGACTTGAGATGGGACTCGAGAGGGGACTCGAGAGAGGGCTTGAGAGGCGACTTGAGAGGGGACTCGAGAGGGGACTTGATAGGGAACTCGAGAGGTGACTTGAAAGGGAACTCGAGAGGTGACTTGAAAGGGAACTCGAGAGGTGACTTGAAAGGAGACTCGAGAGGTGACTTGAGAGGAGACTCGAGAGGTGACTTGAAAGGAGACTCGAGAGGGGACTGGAGGGGTGACTCAAGAGGGGACTCGAGAGGGAACTCGAGAGGTAACTTGAAAGGAGACTCGAGAAGGGACTTGAGAGAGGACTTGAGAGGGGACTCGAGAAGGGAACTTGAGAGGAGACTCGAGAAGGGACTTGAGAGAGGACTTGAGAGGGGACTTGAGCGATCGGTATGCCGACAGAACACGGGGAGCTGAAGTCGGCCGGAACACCGACAGGATACGGGGAGCTGGCGTCGGCCGGAGAGCCAACAGGAGACGAGGGGCTGGAGTGTGCTGAACCACTGACATCACACGGGGGGCTGGCGTCGGCCGGGGAGCCAGTACTGGAGCCGGAACCATGGCTACTGGGGCCGGAACTGGGGCTGGAACCATGGCTGCTGGGGCCAGAACTGGAGCCCAAAGCATGGCTTCTGGGGCTTGGGCTGTTAGCCTGGACTTGCGACTCCTTCTCTTAGGAGCTTTTTGGAGGCTCCGTGGACCTCCAAAAGCCAGACGAGTAGCCGAGAACGGCTCCTGGACAGGAGCAGGAAATGGGGAAGAAGCAGGGGTTGACTCCAGACGGAACACACCGAGACGTATGGTGTCAGGCTGGGAATTGGGAGGCAGGGGGCTAGCATGCCAGAGGCTAGCAGGCCGGGAAACAGGTTTGACCTCAAAGCTGCGAAAAAAGTCCTCCACCCACTCGGGTAGCAACTCCCTCAACCAGGGCCTTGAGGTTACCTCCTGGCGTGCCGCAGAAATAACTGACTGCCTCTCTTCACTACTGGAGGCATATCTAAAGTCATTCCTCAAGCATGTTAAATTGTACTTCACCTCGTATAAACTGTCTGCTGGGAATATTCTTGGTTAGATCCTTCTGTCTGATCATTTAATGTATGTATGTATATGTTCGCCGAATTGACATGAAAGTACTAATAAATGTGGTTTAATCCACGTGAGTTTATAACTACAAAAATAATCAGTTTGTTTTTATATCACATCCGACGGGAGGAAATGCAGCACCTCTCACTACCGATTTTTAATCCTAATTTAATCATCATCTTCACGATCATTTATATTTATGTTGACATGAAAGCACTGACCAATATGAATACTGTAATCAACTTCATTAAAACGTTATTAACTTGCTCAAACTGTCAAGGTAGAGCGAAGCAGGCAGGACCCAAATGCAGATTTAACAGGAAACACCTTTATTAAAAGGCAACAAGAAATATACAAGGCTCTTCCCATAGTCAACGACAAACAAGGATCTAACAAAGACAGACAGAAAAACCAGAACTAAAATACACACAGGACTAATCAAGGAAACAAGAGACAGGTGAGGAGGGAGGAGAAAACACAGGGCCACCAGGTGAACACAATCAGGAAAACAAGTAGGAGGGAATCAAATCAAATACAGTTTTATTTATATAGCACATTTATAAACGATTGTTGGTCGAGCCAAAGTGCTGTACATATTATTGTTAATAGTTTACTGTATTATTAGTGTTTAATAGTACTGCTATAACAATCACACATTGAGTTCATTATTGTGCAATGTTAAAATCAGATCGTTGATTTTTTTTAAATAGTCTGAATGAAACGGCAGCTCTCAGGTGATCAGCTGTGTGTGACTCTCTTTGTTTACACACCTAATGGCCCATCAGCCACAGTTCTGCCAGGTACAACAAGTGGGAGCGCGGTGCAAAGTATCTAGATAGAATACGGCGCTGGGTTGTTGTTGTTCTTATTATACATCAATGTAGTCCGCTGTATAGAAAACCGTTTCCCCACAGCAGCAGACGCACATTCATGACGTCCGCTGGCGCATCATACGTTGATAGTGTAAGTGCAGTCGGATTCTCAAAGCACTGCAGTTTCTTCTCCTAAATCCTTTTGAATTCTCCTATCCACTATTCATTAAACCTAAAAGGGTTTGTCGGCCATCATCGGTGTGACAAAGCTCTACCATCCCCCCTCTGTTAACAAGAGATAGTAGCCTATGTTGCGGACTCTCTTTGTTTCAAATAATTGCCCATCGGAATGTGATAAAAGTCTCCCATGAGGGATGGGAGACTTTTGACTTTTGTCACATTCCGATGGACAATCCGAATTTCATGCAGGGCAGCATTGCCGGTCTGAAAGGGTCTCTGGAAATAACAAACATGTAATTAAAGTTTTAAAAACAGTGACAGGTTAAAATCAGAGGTGGAAGAAGTATTCCGATTATTTACCTAGGTAAAATAAGTAAATGTCCTGCATTCAAAATGGTCAACTGCCCAAGTGAAAAGTATTATCATCTGAAAGTAAAATGAATCATTATGTTATTAGTATTAAATACATATAAGTATTTGTACAACTTATATCTTGAAATACTCCGTTGTAATTATTGAGCATAAATGTGTTCATCCATTCAATGTGGCATCTGCTATAATGGGGTTAATGTATGAAATTACTTAATAATACAACACATTACTGCATAATACGTGATTTACTTCAATCCACTGTACTGTGTACACCACAACAATATTACAAAAAATATACTGCATATTAAAGCTGGGGTTTATTTATGATATTACTTACTAATAAAATACATTATATAATATTGCAATTTTATTCATTTCTTATTTCATAATTTCTCAATCTTATTATTTTTATCGCTGATCTTATTTTTTATTTTATTAATCTGTGTGAATCTGTGCTATCCTGTTTTTCACTTTCACCCTGTTGCTGTTTGAACTACTGAATTTCCCCACGGGGATTAATACAGGTCCATCTTATCTTATCTTAATGTATGAGTTGATTTACTTCGATCTACTGTACTGTGTACACCACAACAATATTACAAAACATATACTGCATATTAAAGTGGACCTATCATGCTATATCTGAAAAATATATTGTAGGGCCATACCTATATAAAGTATATAGTTTTTTTTTCAAAATACCAAACAGATCCTGCATTTTAGCCATGCCTCATTTCGCTCTATTTGCTCTTTCCAGCCCTGTTTTTGCAGGGGGCTGATTATGTGAGCTGCAACTGGCCACGCCCCCCTGCAGGAGAGGGGAGTTGGCAGTTACTTTGGCATTAGGGCAGGGATATCTAGATACTTTCCAAGGTTTGACATAATTAATTGTGCTACTTTTAAAGCAAGCAACAATATTTTCAAATCTGTAATCAAAAAGCTCCTCAAAAACACTATCGAAGCAGTTCCTGCCGTTGCTACGTTAGTTCAAACAGTAACAACGGACTATTTTTCTTAGCGGATGCATGTCAATTTAAATCAATACATAAAACTATTTTTTTAAATCAATAAAATCATTTTCTAAATCCATAAAAGCATTTCAATTATTATTGGGAGTCATGTCGTTACGTGTAATAAGTGGGATAATGTCCACATTGCACATTGCATAATGTTCCTTCATGCCGATCTAGATCCCTCCGCAAAAACAAAACAAAAAACGGCTCGTTCACGGGCGAGAGCTGGCTCCCGTCGTTCACTTAAAGAGCCGGCTCTTTGCACCAGGTCCTTATACAGAATTCTTATCAGAATTCTCTGAGTTTTGATCAACTTTGGTACTTAAAACAGATAAAGTAATTATCGTAGGTGGTGACTTTAATATTCATGTTGACGATGATAAAAATAGCCTTACTGTTGCATTTAACTCTATATTAGATTATGTTGGTTTCTGTCAGAGTGTAAATAAACCAACCCACTGCTATAATCACATTCTTGACCTTGTTCTGACTTATGGTATTGAAATTGAGCAACTATTAGTCGAACCGCATAATCCTGCTTTATCCGACCATTTCTTAGTAACTTTTGAAGTACTGTTACAAGACTACAAAGCATTAGTCAAAAGCTCCTGCAGCAGAAACTGATCTATTAGTGCTATAGCCAAATGTAAGGAAGAGATTCCACCAATACTTAACTCGATAGCATGTCTGCATGTAAAGGAGGAAACTTATACAAAATGTACACCACCCCAAATTGATCATGGTGTTGATAGTGCTACAGATGCGCTGCGAATGAAATTAGACTCTGTTGCTCCTTTGAAATAGAAGAAAATAAAACATAGATTAGCTCCATGGCATAATGCCGAAACCCGCAAAATAAAGCAAAAGTCGAGAACAGTTGAAAGGATATGGCGTTCCACTAAATTAGAAGAATCTCGTTTAATTTGGCATATTACTCTCAATGAATATAAGAAAGCACTGCGTAAAGCGAGAGCAGCCTACTACTCTTCATTAATAGATGAGAATAAGAATAATGCAACATTTCTTTTCAGCACTGTAGCCAGGCTGACAGAGAGCCATAGCTCGATTGAGCCTTCTATGTCCATAGCACTCAGTAGCAATGATTTTATGTGCTTTTTTAACGATAAAATTGTTACTCTTAGAAACAAAATTAATGACCTCTTGCCTTTGACCAGTATAGTGTTATCAACAGCTCCCGGAAACGTAAGTTCTAATATTACACTAGATAGTAAACTAGAATGCTTTTCAGCCATAAACCTTGAACAATTAAATTCAATGATTCTCTCTTCTACATCAACGTGTATGTTAGACCCAATTCCAACTAAGCTGTTGAAGTAAGTTTTTCCATTAATTAGCACTTCTTTATTAAATATTATGAATATGTCTTTATTATCAGGCTATGTTCCACAATCATTCAAAGTAGCAGTGATAAAACCGCTTCTTAAAAAGCACAACCTCGATCCAGAGGTTTTAGCCAATTATAGACCTATTTCTAATCTTCCGTTCCTCTCAAAAAATATTGAGAAAGCAGTCGCAAAACAGTTGTGTGATTACTTAAAAAACAATGATTTATTTGAAGATTTTCAGTCTGGCTTTAGAACACAGAGACAGCTCTGGTTAAAGTCACAAATGACATTCTAATAGCCTCTGACAAGGGACTTGTCTCTATTCTTGTTTTGCTCGATCTCAGTGCTGCATTTGATACTATCGATCATGATATCTTATTGCAAAGACTAGAGCACTTAGTTGGCATGCAGGGAACTGCTTTAGGCTGGTTTAGGTCCTATCTATCTGAACGCTCTCAGTTTGTACGTGTCGATGATGAATCTTCCACGCAAACCAAAGTTAGCCATGGAGTGCCACAGGGCTCAGTGCTCGGACCTATTTTGTTCACATTATATATGCTTCAGTTAGGCAATATTATAAGGAATCATTCTGTAAACTTTCATTGTTATGCGGATGATACTCAACTATATTTATCAATCAAGCCTGATGAAATTAATCATCTAAATACAATTCAAGACTGCCTTAAGGACTTAAAAACGTGGATGACCTTACATTTTTTGATGTTAAACACGACCAAAACTGAAGTTATTGTACTTGGCCCGAATAATTTAGGAAACAAATTATCTAAAGATATACTAACTATGGATGGCATTAATTTGGCCTCCAGTGAGACTGTAAGGAATCTTGGTGTTATATTTGATCAGGATTGATCCTTTAACGCCCACATAAAATCAATTTCTAGGACCGCCTACTTCCATCTAGGTAACATTGCAAAAATCAGGCATATTTTGCCTCAACACGATGCAGAGAAACTAGTCCATGCATTTGTTACTTCAAGGCTGGATTATTGTAACTCCTTATTATCAGGGTGTACCAAGAAGTCAGTCAAGTCGCTTCAGCTGATTCAAAATGCTGCAGCTCGTGTACTAACCAGAGTTAGGAAAAGGGACCACATTATTCCTGTTGTGGCTGCCTTACACTGTCTCCCTATAGAACACGGGATAGAATTTAAAATGATTGTTCTCGCCTACAAAGCCCTTAATGGGCAGGCGCCATCTTACCTTAAATAACTCATTATACCCTACTGTCCTACTCGGGCATTTCGTTCCAAGAATGCAGAGTTGTTGGTTGTTCCTAGAGTCTCTAAAAGTACAATGGGAGCCAGAGCCTTTTCTTATCAAGCTCCACATTTGTGGAATCAGCTTCCAGTTTGTGTTCTGGCGGCAGACACCCTATCCGTTTTTAAGAGTGCGCTTAAGACCTTCCTTTTTTTTTTAAAGTTTATAGTTAGGGCTGATTAGATTCAGCCCCTAGTTTTGCTGATATAGGCTTAGTTTGTCGGGGGACATCTTACTTCTTCCTTCTCTCTGTCTGTACCTGTGTACTCTCATGTTCCGATTAACCCAGCTTCCCCAAATGTCTTTCTTTTTGGTGTCTATATAGGCCGGGATCTGGAGTCATGGATGATCCTGCGGTCCTGTGTCCTGCATCGCGAGCCCTGGATCTTGAGTCGTGTGGTCCTGGATCATCGGTCCTCGATGGATATCCTCGTGGATTCATCTTCCCATTATACACACATGCATTTCCAAACATTTGGACTACCTATGTTGCAAATGTATTATCTTTTCAATTTACACACGGCATCTATTGCACGTCTGTCCGTCCTGGGAGAGGGATCCCTCCTCTGCTGCTCTCCCTGAGGTTTCTCCCATGTTTTCCTTTAAACTGTGGGTTTTCTCCGGAAGTGTTTCCTTGTACGATGTGAGGATCTAAGGACAGAGGGTGTCGTATTGTCATACTGATATTCTGTACAAACTGTGAAGTCCACTGGGACAAATGTAACATTTATGATATTGGGCTATATAAATAAACATTGATTGATTGATTGCCTTCAAATTTAAAATGTCAATACAGTAGCCGTCCTTTTTTATATGTCTATGCTTAAGTCTTTACAGGTGTTGCTATCTGCTTTGTGTAGCGTGGTTCTACAAGCAAGTCAGTGCATTACATTACATTATGGGTGGTATCAGAGTTATACAAGGGTCTGTAAATGTAATGGAAACAATTGGCCACAGCAAATCATTTATATTAAAAATGTAATTTTTAATATCTTCAGTACAAAGGATGTATTGAATAATTTAAGTGATATATGTGTACATATAAATCATTAGTCAAAACAGGGCTACATTTGATTGAATTATAAAAGGTATGTGTGGTAAAATAAAGAGCTGTTTGGGAGCCTTAAGAGCTGAGCCAGATAAGCTGGAACTCCTGTTTACTCAGGAACCTTCCATTGAGATACTAGATAACTGCACAGTAGCAGATTTAGTGTTATTTGCACAGTTCTATGATGTGTTTGTGCCTACAAAAAAAAAGGAGTTAAAAGAACTCAAAACTAGTCGAAAAGGGTGTGTTTGAGGCGAAAGTTCACACACATGCAGTGGATGATCTCGCAGGTTTGTCCACCCCACTCCAAGGCCTGCCTTCTCAAGCTGGGATGTCGGTAGAGGAGCTACAGCTGACTCTGCGCATCAGGGAGATAGAGCTGAGACACAAGGAGCTGGAGGTGGAAGCCATGCATATACGGGTTAAAGCTCTGGAGATAGAGTGGGGAGTCGCTCTCCCTTCCAGTTAATCACCTACCCATAGACCACACACAAATCCCCATGATGACTGTTTTGATGTGAGTAGGCACATAACATTAGTCCCACCGTTCAGGGAAACAGAGGTAGACACATACTGTAATGCCTTTGAACGCATCGCTGGTATGCTACAGTGGCCTAGGAGAGTGTGGCCTCTGTTGTTACATTGCACATTTGTTGGTAAAGCTCAGGAAGTTTGCAATGCCCTGACTGTTCAGGAGAGCCTCGATTACGAAATTGTTAAGACCACAGTCCTTCGAGCGTATGAATTAGTACCGGAGGCATACAGACAAATATTTAGGAATGGTAAAAAGGGTGTCAACCAGACCTACGTGGAATTTGCGAGAGGAAAAGGTGGCCTTTTTGATCGGTGGTGTCAAGCTAGAAAAGCCACGTCCAGGGAGGACATACATGAGCTCATTCTTTTGGAAGAGTGTAAAAATCAACTGCTTGATAAAATTGTCACCTATCTGAATGAGCAGAAAGTTGTGTCACTTGCTGCTGCCGCAGTACTGGCAGATGAATTTGTGTTAACTCACAAGAATGTTTTTTTCTTCCAGTTTGCCGTGATCCTGTGACAAGTGACAGAAGGATGAAATCTCCTTCCCATGGTAGCGCCAAAGCAGCTGAGAACAGGGAGTGCTATTACTGCCGTGAGCAAGGACACCACATCGTCGACTGCCATAGCCTAGAAAGGAAAGAGCAGTACGCAGGTAGAAAAACGCCATCCCCTATACATTTTATTCATACCAAACCGCACTCTGTAAAAAACGTTGCATCACACGTGGAGGATAGCGCTATTGATGAGGCGTTCAAGCCTTTTATTTCGCAGGGTTCTGTGTCTTTGACAAGTGAGGAAAAACAAATTCCCATCACAATTCTGAGGGACACAGGTGCTCAGCAGTCGATTATTCGTGGTGGTGTCCTGCCGTTCTCAGCTCAGTCGTATAGTGGGACAGATATTTTGGCATGGGGGCTTAAACTAAGTGTTTTCCGTGCGCCCTTGCATTTTGTTTAGTTGTCGTCCAAATTGATTTCTGGTGTGGTTAAGGTGGCTGTGCGTTCCCAGTTACCAATTAACGGTGTTGATCTGATCCTGGGTAATGATTTGGCTGGTAAGAAAGTTTTTCCGTCACCCGAAGTGGTTAATGATCCAGCTATGATCACATGTGTGTCTGAGTCCACTGCGTTGGATTCGGTTCAGCGGTTCCCTGTGTGCTGTAACTCGTGCCATGTCCCGAAAACTAGGTGACGTAGTGCATCTGAGTGACTTTTTTATGAGTGACTCCGATCCACTGAACCCACTGGCAGAGGGTCAAGAGAAAATATCTGTTTCCATAGAGCTTCAGCCTGACGACAAACCCCTTCAACTTTCAGTGGATAAAGATCAGTTGATTAAAGCACACAAATCTGACGGTACATTGTCGTCCTGCCTATCCTTGGAAAATGATAAAACGGGTGATGACAAGTGAGGATGGTGTTCTGATGTGCCGCTGGTCGCCTAGCTCAGGTTGTACGCAGGAATCTGGGTACCAAATTGTAGTTCCACAGCCGTTTAGTTTGTGCTGAGTTTAGCACATGATCATACTCTCTCCGGTCATTTAGGAGTCCGGAAAACCTACCAGCCGGTTCTCCGTTATTTTTTCTGGCCTGGACTTAATTTAGCAACGTCTGACTTAAGTCAGACGTTGCTAAATTCTGTCGTTCTTGCCATACCTGTCAGATGTCTGGTAAGCCAAACCAGGTGATTCCAAAAGCCCCTCTTAGACCAATCCCTGTCATGGGAGAGCCTTTTGAGCATGTTATTATTGACTGTGTCGGGCCGTTGCCTAAAACAAAATCCGGTAATCAATACATTCTTACGGTGATGTGCGCTGCTACTCGTTACCCGGAGGCGGTACCGCTGCGTTCGTTAAAGGCTCGCTCTATTGTGAAAGCGTTGGTAAAGATTTTCTCCACGTTTGGCCTCCCAAAAAACATCTAAAGTGACCAGGGATCACATTTTATGTCCAAAGTATTCGCGCAGGTCATGTCCGAGCTAGATATCGGACACCGTACGTCAAGTGCGTACCATCCAGAGAGTCAAGGCGCGTTAGAACAGTTCCATCAGACGTTAAAAAGCATGCTTCGCAAATGTTGCACCGAAAATAATCGTGAGTGGGATGAGGGTTTACCATTCTTATTGTTCGCTATAAGAGAGACAGTACAGGAGTCTTTAGGATTCAGTCCGGCCGATTTGGTTTTTGGCCACACTGTGCTTGGCCCGCTGCGTCTGTTGAGGGAGAACTGTCTCTCCGATAAGTTAAAAAAAAAAGACAACATTTTGGACTTTGTCAGTTCATTTAAAGAAAGGCTGCATCATGCCTGTGATTTGGCCCGTGAGTCACTCCGGACCTCCCAGTCTAAGATAAAATCCCGGTATGACAAAAAGACTGTTGCGCGGGAGTTTCAAACCCGTTGGTTCGGCCCTTCAAGCAAAGTTTTCCGGCCCATATGAGGTGGGCCGTACGCTCAGTGGAATGGATTATATGATCCGTACTCCGGATCGTAGATAGAAAACTCAGGTGTGTTCACGTTGATCGTGAAAGTGGCGCTGCTCAATCTCCGATGGTCGCGCCTATCGCCTCTGTGCCTGTTACTCAACCACCTTACAGCCCCAGTGATGACGGGCTGAGTAACAGGTGCGCTTCTGTGTCCTGTGCGCGCCTCGGTAATTCAGCCATATTGTCCGAACTTAATGAACATCTAAAACACCTGCCTTACTCGCCCCGGGCTGATATTCGCAGGCTCATTGAAAATTATCCGAGTTTGTTTGGGGATACTCCTACTCAAACGATTGTATTGGCTCATGATATTGAGGTAGGCGAACACAAGCCTATTAAGCAGCATGAACACGGTCTCGCCGTTCCAAGCAATAGCCCGTGGAGTTCACCATCGCTCCTGGTCCCTAAGCCGGATAAGACGCCGCGTTTTTGTAACGATTACCGTAAATTAAATGCCGTTGCTAAACCAGATTCCTTCCCGCTTCCACGGATGGATGACTGTGTGGATCGTGTGGGTTCTGCTAAATATGTCACAAAGTTGGACCTCCTAAAGGGATATTGGCAGGTTCCCCTCACTAAGCGTGCTGCTGAAATCAGTGCATTTGTCACACCAGTACACGGTTATGCCGTTTAGGTTGAGAAATGCACCTGCCACTTTCCAGCGGCTGATGAACAGGGTTTTATGTGGGGTTGGGAACTGCAAAGTTTATCTGGATGATATTGTGGCCTATTCATCCACCTGGCTTGAGCATCTAAAGACTCAGTTCAGCTTCCCTCACACTCAATTTGGCTAAATGTGAGTTTGGGAAGGCTATAGTGACGTATTTAGGTAAGAAAGTGGGACAAGGTCAGGTCTGCCCTGTGGCTGTTAAAGTGCAGGCTATTATAGATGTCCCACGCCCCCAGACGCGCCTTGAACTCCGACTTTTTTGGGGATGGCTGGCTATTATCGCGCTTTTTGCAGAAATGTCTCTGATATTGTGGCTCCCTTGACGGGTTTAGCAAGTCCTAAAGTCCTTTTCCGGTGGTCATCGTTATGTCAGTTGGCTTTCGAGGGCGCAAAGGCGGTCCTCTGCAGTGCCCCGGTACTTGCTGCTCCAAACTTCACCCGCCCTTTTAAGTTGGAGGTAGTGCATTAGGTGCGGGCGCAGTACTTCTGCAGGAGGATGAGCGGGACATTGATCATCCGGTCTGTTACTTCAAGAAACACCAGCTTCATTACAGCACCATCAAAAAAGAGGCACTGGCTTTACTTTTGTCATTACAGCACTTCGAGGTGTATATAGGGTCGAGTTCTGTGCCAACTGTGATTTTCTCTGATCACAATCCTCTCGTGTTTCTATCACGGATGCAGAACAGCAACCACCGCCTTATGCGTTGGTCCCTTTTGCTACAGGATTTTAACGTCCAAATTTGCTACAAGAAGGGGGTTGATAATGTTATGGCTGATGCTCTGTCCAGGTCCCTGTGAATCTAACATTTCTTTAGGGGGAAATGTTTGATTTTTAGTTGGGGGGGTGTTATGACCCTGGGTCGTTAGGTCATGTGTGTGGACATGTATCCCTCCTGTGTCTGTGAGTGTGCGTGTTTGAGCAACAGGTGGTGCCCGTTAAGCTGATTAGCTACCTTCAACCTGCTGATTGGTCCACTTGAAGAAAAGAGGATATTTAACTGCAGCCGTGCAGTTCCTCGGACTCTCTGACTTGACTTCTCCTACTCCCAACACAATTGCGTATTAAGATATATGTCCTGTTGTGCTGTGTGTATACTTATACCGGTCCTTTTTTCTTGTTGTGAAACTTTAGAAAGAGAAGCTACTTTACCTGTCTTTACTATCCATTGTGAACTTGCGTTGTGATTGGCGTAGGTCCTCACGATGGACAGCGAGTATCATGATTGGATGATATATTGGAGATTGGGCAGCTGATCCTGCGCCAAAAAGACCCAAACACTGCCAGACATACAATATGACCGAGGCAAAGTTCCCTAAACTATAGTCCCTTGTTATCTTGATTAACAGAAAAAAAAGATTGTCCTTATTTTGACAACATTCTGGACTCAATTCCTAATGTAAACACAGGCTACTGGGTAGTGCAGATTCTGAATGACTGCTCTGTATTGCCTATGTTAGTGAGAGATTGAAGGGAATCTCTGAAGCACATCGGAGGGGTTTTCTCTTCGTGCTGCTCGGAGACATTTTGGTCACACACACAAGCAAACCGAAATCTTTCAAAGGGGACAAACCCGGGGCAAATTATAGTAATTAAAGGCTCTTAATAATGAGCGTATGTTCTCTGCCGACACAGTGGAAAGTCCCTAATGAAATTACCTACTATTAATCTAGGCTAATCTGTCCTGTCGCCTGGCAGGACGCCCCCGTTGTCCACTGAATGGGCTCCTCTGTCACAGCAGTTAGGATGGGATGCTAATCATGGAGGGCCTCCGTATTGTGGTCCCCAGCGAGCAGGTGGTGCTAGATATATATGACTTATGACTCTCACATGCACAGCCAGCCCTGCAGGCAGGACTTCAACAATCTCCACTGCCTTTAAGTGCTCAAATATGGCACATTTACATTCAGTTTTACATTTTGCAAAACACTTGACCTGAAGCTACGCAGGATTGTGGCTCTCAGAGACCTGCACCCCTGGCTCTGTTCCAGGTTTCATTTGAATATTTTAGAGCCCAGCAGCCCGCAGCCAGGAATTGTTTAACATTAACACAACATATTTTTCCTTTCCTCTCAGCTGAGCAGGAACAGCATCACAGTTTAGTATATTTTATCAAAACTTTTCGGCTGAATAACAATGAGGAACAGAATACAACATGATTATGAAAATATGTTCAACTGAATATTAAAATCCTCTCTTGAGTCAGGTAACTTCTAATGTCCCCCTTATATAATACTGCAGACATAAGTCCTAAAAGCATCATAACAAGGTGTATTGCACTTCTGATATCCTCATCTCAAATGTAATCGGTTTTCGAACAGATGCCTGTAATAAGGCCAGTGGTTAACACAAGCTAAAACCTTTTTTTAAAGTTCTGTTGGACAAAATAAAATATGTCAGGAAATATTCCTTATGGGAGTTTATAGGCTTTCCTAGGGAAACTGCTACATGTTGCTGCTGTCCGCCGCACAGCACACTGCAGAGCTATACGGTGTTATCGACAGGATGGAGACTTCACGGCCCGAAGCGGCTTTTATTGTATTTGGAGAAGACATCGTACCAAAAACATCTGTACGAATTAACGAACCAGAAGCTAAGCTCAAAGCACGGACAGAGTTGGATATTTGGATGAGTACAGGAACCCCAGGTACGCGCTCCGGAGAGCTATTAGCAATGCCAAGAGTCACTACAAAGTGGAGTCTGACTACAAAGGCTCTGACATCACGAACATCTGGGCGGCACTAAAAACAATCACTAATTTCAAAGGATTGGCGGGTGGTGCTGGGGTAGTCTGTGTCGCTCTCTGAGAGAAGCCAGGCTGTGGAGGTACAGAAGACTCTGGATCCCTGCTCTCTTGTTGTAAACAGGGCAGATGTGTGCAGATCCTTAAAGGTTACCGATATAGCAAAATCCACTATGTCATGTCTTCTCAACCCTTTTGCAAACTTAAAACCCTGAACAAACCTTTTCACTGAGAAAATATAACTTTCACGCGCAGGTGCTTTATCAGCCATCCACGACACATATTCAGAACAGTTTCAAACAAAATAAACATTTAAGGCATTATTTACAAATGGGGAATGCAGTCAGAGGCTATAATGGCGCTGCAGACTAGCCTGAAGGAAGGACTGCAAAGCAAATACGGTGTGCTGCCCATGTAAGAAATGCATCTGCAAAGTTCATGCATACACACTTGCATACTGCCCTTCATGTGCTAGTAAGTATAATGCTGATGTTCTTTGTGTTTTTGTTTTGCATCTATTATTTTATTGGTATATATTTGTGTTGGTTATGCTCATTGTGGGTGGGAGCAATGGTTCAACATTTTTGAAAAACAATTATCTTGCAGATAAATTGTTATACAGTATATAAGAATTTCACTTCTGTTGTTTCCCTACAATAAAATGGATTCAAAACATTATTTTGCACTGCACATCTATTTTACTTTCTCTGGCCATAAGTAATATGTAAAGCTAGAAAATGAAATGATAAGAATATTCCTCAACTGTAGTGCATAAAAACATTAAAACAAGTGTGCTGTAAAATAATGTAGTCTTTTTGCTATGTGAAAAGGGGAAAGCTAAGACATAAAGGGTGTGGTTAATCACATGTTGTTTCTTCACGCAAAATAGATTTCTTCAGCAGAGGGGTGTGGCGAGCAAGGCTCCTGGACCTGACTGCATCCCTGGCCGTGTTCTCAGGGTGTGTGCAGTTCAGCTGGCAGAGGTGTTAAGGGACATCTTCAACAGGTCCCTGATGCAGTCTGTAGTCCCCACGTGCTTCAAACATTTCTAAAACCACCAGCCTCCACGACTACCGCCCAGTAGCACTCACCTCCATCATTATGAAGTGCTTTGAGTGGTTTGTCAAAACCTTCATCACCTCCTCCCTCCCTGACTCTCTGGACCCCCTGCAGTTTGCCTACAGAGCAAACAGGTCCACAGACAACGCCATAGCCCTCACCATCCACACTGCCCTCTCACACCTGGACCAGAGGAACACATACAGTATGTGAGAATGCTGTTTATCGACTACAGTTAAGCTTTCAACACCATTGTGCCCGCCAAGCTGGTCCTCAAGCTGAGAGACCTCGGGCTCAACAGCGCTCTCTGTGAATATTCATGAACGTAACGTAGGTAACGTAGCCAACTAAAGAAAGGTTAGACCATCATCACATAGCAGCGGAGTTAACAGACCGGAAGACTCAATGATGGGATAGAACAGCTCTTTGTTGCATATCCCCCCGGCCCCACTCACATTTTTTTTTATGCAGATCAATACTAATCATACAAACGACCTTTTGTGGATCCAAAATTGCGATCTGAAATGGTTTTCATCCCTGTTTGAAAAGGGTCTTAAGGCACTTTCTTTGTTGTTCACCAACAATTTGTAATTAGAGCCCACATTTGATCCTTTATCTATTATATTTATCTAGGTTAATATATATATATTTTTTTCATATATATTTTTATTGAAGACACATAAAAAAGACATTTGGTACATTGACAGGGACCACAGTTCAAAGTTACTACCATTTAGTCTCTACTATTGTGCATCAATTGACAAGCCATACATGGTTAATTTTCTCTTGAAGGCATACAGTATTTAAGCCACATTCATAACTCAACAGACCAGATAGCCAAATATAAGGGAGTAGTGTACCGACTGAACTAAACAAGATAATAATAGCAATAATAATAATAAAATCAAAATAATAATACTAAAACAATACAAAGACAACAAATTAACATAAATACGTAATAAAGAGGAAGGGGGGGGGGTGTCCATCAATCAGTAACCAACAATGCGAGAGATTGGAAGAAGGTTAAGAAGGGTTGCCACTTAGTGTAAAAAATAGAGGTTCTGCCTCTTAATGAATACTTAATTTTCTCCAATTTTAGAAAAGACATGACATCACTGCGCCACTTAGCATTGGAAGGAGCTTTTTTGGATTTCCAGTGAAGAAGAAGAAGTCGTCTTGCCAATAACGAAGTAAATGCCAAAATATCGAATTGCCCCGAGTTGTATCTGTTGTAATCTTCTGGGCACCCAAATATGGCAATATGGGGACAGACTTTCACAGTGAGTGAGAGTATTTTTGGGATATCCTCAAAAAACTTCTGCCAAAAGGAAAACACTAATGGGCAGGAGAAGAACATATGGGATAGGTTGCAGGGAGAGGCTTGACATTTGTCACAGATGTCAATAACAGTGGGATATATTTGTGACAATCGTGCCTTTGAGAAATGAACCCTGTACAGCAACTTGAACTGTATGAGAGTGAGACGAGCACAGGATGAACTCGTATGAATCATGTTAAGAGCAGTGTCCCACCAGTGATCACCCAAGCTCACACCTAGCTCAGCCTCCCAGGCAGCCTTGATTTTAGCGGTGTGTGAGCTGTCATCGGTCAGGAGTTTGTTATATATTTTTGAAATAAGAGACTTTTGAAGGGGATCGGAACAAAGAAACTCATCCCATATTTGATTAGGGGGTAGAGAGGGAAAGGATGGAAACAGGGATTTGGTACAGTGTCTAATTTGGAAATAACGAAAAAGGTGAGATGTTGGGAGTTCAAATTCCCTTGATATATCAGTAAAACTACGAAAGGTATTATCCTTATAAAGCTCTCTAAAAGTCCTCAGGCCCTTCTCATGCCATACAGAGAAAGTGGGGTCAGATAAGGCAGGTCGGAATAAATGGTTTCCCAATAAAGGAGCTAAAGTGGATGCAGAAGTAAACTTAAAATGCCTCCTAACTTGGTACCAGATTTTAAGAGTAGAACTCACAACAGGATTATTTGTATGTCCAGAGAGGTTGGTGGGAATGGAAGAGGTAAGTAGTGCCATAGCGGAGGATGAGCCACAAGACTGTGCCTCAAATCTACACCATGGAGGATGCACTGATTTTGACCAAAATGAAATCTTGTGTATCTGAAGCCCAATAATATAATGGGAAGTTCGGGAGAGACAGTCCAGCGTTAAGTCTACATCTTTGAAGAATAGATTGACTTATTCTGGGTGCCTTTCCATTCCATAAAAAGCCAGAAATAACCTGATCAAGAGTCTTAAAAAATTGTTTAGGTAGAAATTGGAAAAGAAATAGGTACTTAGGAAGAATGTTCATTTTAACCGTGTTAATTTTACCTATAAGTGACAGAGGTAAACTTTTCCATCTTTGAAGATCTGACTTGATTTTAGACATTAAAGGGGAGATATTGGCAGCGAAAAGGGAACTTAGTGTTCTTGTTACATTGATTCCTAGATACTTAAAGCCAGAGGGGCTCAATCTGAAAGGGACATCGGACTGGTTCAATTGTGATGCCAGAGCGTTTACCGGATAACATTCGCTTTTGGAAATATTTACTTTGTAACCTGAGAATGAACCAAATTTCGTAAGAAAAGATAAAATTGCTGGTATAGAGTTACTGGGGCTTGAGACATACAACAATAAATCATCCGCGTACAGGGACAATTTAAATTCCTTCCCCAGCCGCGATATCCCAGTGAAAGTGGTTGAGGTCCTCAGATATATTGACAAAGGCTCTATGGCTAACGCAAAAAGGAAAGGAGATAGTGGACATCCCCGACGGGTTCCTCTGGATAAAGTAATATAAGGAGATTGAACGCCATTAGTGGAAATACTAGCTTGTGGGGATGTATAGAGAAGGCGTATCCATGAAATAAATATATCACCCAGCCCAAATGTACTCAGTACAGTAAGTAAATAGTCCCACTCAACCCTATCGAATGCTTTTTCTGCATCAAGTGAGATCACTACTTCAGGGGTCGTAGCGGTGTTTTTGGATTAGATAATATTTAAAAGGGTGCGGACATTGTAAAATAGTTGACGCCCCTTTATAAATCCTGTTTGTTCTTCAGAAACTATGTGTGACCTGCCCCACCAGGGAGGGGGGGGGGCTGCGATAATAAAAGGGGGTTAGGATACTTAACGCTAACCTGGGTTCCCCAATACGAGCCCTTAGGACAAGTCACAAAGATAAGAATAAAAGGATGGACAGGGACGCGGCCTCAAGTTCAAATGTTTACAAACGTTTATTATATAAATAATCAAGTAAAAGTTCAGTAATATAAAATGCAGATTATACAATTTATTCAGCTTTCCCAGTCGACACACCGAAGTTCCACAATTGAAGGCTGGCTCTGACAAGGAGAGAATAATTACAATATCACAAATAAAGTGATAGTTAAATAGTTATAAAGTGATTCTTCTGGCCAACTGCTGAGGATTTCCCCAAAACCACAATATCACCACGTGTAGCTGTATTCAATTAACACAAATCACTCATATCTGCATGCAAAAAGTGCCCAGCAAACCACATGCGCCACTCCACAGTATGGCCAGGATCGTCACTGAAGAAGTATAAGCAAAATGACAGTATTAGACCTTGTGGGACAGGGTGGGTCGTTACAAGGAGGGTGCTGTAGCTTTAAAGATTTAAATTACTAGTTTGTACACAGTACAACAAACCAGTCAATAAGTAAAACATAGAAGGTAGGCAAAACGGTAGCAAACTAATCCTAAAATAAATGGAGAAAGGAGATTAGAACCTGTATAAAAGACTTATATGAATGTCCTTCAATGTACATACAATTAATCTCCTACCTCTGAAGCAAACGCATTCACTCAATCATCACCTCACTGGACACCTCCGCAACGGTGATTCTCTACAGTCCCTGCTGGGGCCGTCAAGAAGCCTGGCGTTTACAGGCCACATGTTAACATTTTAGTGGCACACTGAATGTTCTAACAAGTCCTAACAGCAGCTTCACATACCTCGTATAGGGGGAATACACTCCTATCAGCCACACAACGATAACTGGAACAAGAACACTCGTAATAGTCACAGCTGATTTGGGTGAGGAGTGAGTGGGCATTTAAAGTGTGGCGGGAGGTGCTGAACTACCTACAGCTGCGCGTTTTCCTTATATGGAAGGGCCAGCTGACTAAAGAGGGGGGTGTGTGTCTTAAAGGGGCAGTGGCGGCCCAGAAGAAATTATCTGACAGCTAATCTAGAAAACAGTAGCACCGGCTACAATCTGCCCCCAATTTGTTGTATTGGCGACCCGCCAATATCACCCAGTACTATAACAGCTGATTAGTCCCAGGGTCTAAAATATGCAGCTACCATACTACTAAAACCAAGGACCCGAGAGGTTACAGCCCCAAGTAGCCTAACCTCTGCTACCTCAGGCAGGCGATGAGGGTTCGAGTGTTGACCCGCTGTTTTCCGAGCTGTTCTCCTTGGGGGCTCTGTCCCGCTTCCTGAAGCCACTGCGAGGGATGAGTTTAGAGGAGAACTATTAGAAGTGGCTGGTGTTATCTGGAGCGGTCTTGATTCTTCACCAAAGGACCTGGTCACCACAAAGAGACCATCACCCGCTTCTTCCTCAAGCGTGTCCCTGCCCATAGCCACGTGGTCCTCACTCTCAGTGGGGGCATTACTGGGGTCCTCTCTTGCAGATCCTTGAGGGCAAAGATTAGGAGGTACAGGTTTGATCATACATCGATGGAGGTGTTTCACTTTGTGGGGATCTTCCAAGGGGGTCACGGAATATGTGGAGCCCCCAGCACTGGGGGCTTTGATCACCACATGGATGACTGGGCTCCACCGGTCCTGGATTTTGACTCTTCCTCTTCTGCTGTGGTCTCTCACGTAGACCAGCTGTTTTTCCTGCAGGTCGCTGGCATTAGCTCCAGCGTCATGGCGTTGCTTGCGAGAGTTTGCAGCTTTCTCCATTCTCCAACGTGCCCCGTCGTAGGCCACCTGTAGTCGTTTTTGATGCTCCTGGACCCAGGTTTCAACTCTTCCATGGGAAGGTTCTGGAACTCTTCCCAGGAGGAAGTCAACAGGTAAATGAGACTCCTGTCCAAACATAAGGTAGTAAGGGGACTCACCGGTAGATTGGTGGATGGTGGTGTTGTATGCAAACGTAACCTGAGGCAAGTATCTAGACCAATTCTGCTTCCTTTCAATTGGGAGCGTACGGAGTAAATCATGGAGAGTCCGGTTGAACCGCTCACACTGCCCGTTACCCTGGGGGTGGTATGGTGTAGTCCGGGTTTTCTGAATGTCGTAGAGTTCACATAGCTGTTGAATAAGGGCACTCTCAAAATTCCTACCCTGGTCAGAGTGAAGACGAGCGGGCACTCCAAACTTGTAAAACCACTCTGTCACCAGAACCTGTGCTACTGTTGAGGCACGTTGGTCCTTCGTTGCTACAGCCTGGGTGAACTTTGAAAACATGTCAGTCATTACAAGGACATTTTCTTTGCCCTCTTGCGAGGGTTCAAGGAGAGTAAAGTCAATTGCCAATATCTGATTGGGTTTGGAGGCCAGGAGGTGGCCCATGGGTGCTTTGGTGTGTGGTTGAGTTACCTTGGCAAGTGTACAGCGCTCACACTGCTGGCACCACTCTTTGATATCTCTGTGCATGTGGGGCCAGTAACATCTTTGTCGTACAAGATCCGTTGTCCTCCCCATCCCCTGGTGGCCGTGACCCTGGTGTAGCTGCTGCAGAACTTCACTCTTCAGACATCCTGGAAGGAGTAGTTGGTAGAAGTCCTCTCCTCCATCTGGCCTCTGGGTACGGCGATACAGCAGTCCATCCATCTGGGTGATCCTTTCCCATTGCCGACACAGCTCCAGGACTTGGGGAGAGAGGGCTGCTCTGTCTGCCCTGTCTGGGCGCTTGTGGCTTTCCCAGTACTGTAAAAACATCCCTATAACTGGGTCAGCCATCTGAAGAGCAGCCAACTCAGTGCCTGAATGTGATGGAAGGGCAGAAATGGCAGCTTGGATTACCAGATGATGGGCCTCTGAGCTGCAAGGTTTCTGCAAGGCCTTGGGAATGAATGTCCCTGATAGGGGCAGCTCTATGACCTCCTGGGGTGGCACAGGGTGCCTTCTTGAGAGTGCATCAGCGTTAACGTTGGCCCTGCCTGACCTATACCGAAGGGTGTAATCAAAGTCTGCCAACGCCGCGGCCCAGCGCTGTTCAGTAGCCCCTAACTTTGCTGTATTCAGGTGGCTGAGGGGGTTATTATCAGTCCAGACAATGCATTTTTGGCCCTGCAAGTAGTCCCGGAATTTCTCTGTCATGGCCCACTTTAATGCAGGTTTGCAGGTCTCCCTTGAAAAAGAGATCTATGATCTCAATGGGACCAATCTGGTTAAATAAAGGTTTGAAATGAAATGAAATGAATGCCAAGAACTCAAGCTTCATGGAACTGTAATTGGACATGTTTCTTTCTGTGGGTTTCAACCCACGACTGGCATAAGCTAAAGGTCTCACTTTTCCATCCTGCTCCTGCGAGAGAACTGCCCCTAGACCGCCATAACTTGCATCAATTTCCAAAATGAATGGGAGGGAAACGTTTGCGTAAGCCAGGACAGGTGCACTCACCAACTTTGCTCTGAGATCCTGGAAACTCCTGTCGCTCTCTTCAGTCCAACTGTCCCCCAGAGGTTGCTGCTGCTTCCGGCTGTGGGTCTGTTGAGCTTCTGCAACTAATCGGTGAAGTGGGGCAGCAAGCTTGGCAAATCCCTCCACAAAGCGCCTGTAGTAACTAGCAAAGCCCAGAAAGGATCGTAACTCCGACACAGTAGTGGGGCAGTTCCAGTTTGCCACTGCAGAGATCTTATCCGGATCTGTAGACACACCATCAACAGAGATGACATGGCCGAGGTACTTTACCTCCTTTTGGAAGAATAGACATTTGCTCAGCTTCACTTTCAAGCCCTCTTGCTGCAGCTTGTTCAACACAGCTCCCAAACGGTCCAGCTGTTCATCCACTGTGGAAGAGAATACGACAACATCATCCAAATACAACAGTAGGGATTGACAGTGCTGGGCCCCGAACATCCGCTCCATCAGTCCCTGAAAGGTGCTAGGTGCATTACAAAGGCCAAATGGCATTCTATTGAATTCAAACAAGCCAAATGTTGTGCAAAAAGCAGTTTTCAGTTTGTTTTTTTCTGCCACAGGCACCTGATGGTATCCACTTGCCAAATCCAGGGTCGTGAACCACTTTGCTCCTGAGAGTGCATCAATCGATTCCTCGATCCTCGGCAATGGGAAGGCATCACGGCGCGTCTTGCTATTCAGCTGCCGGTAGTCGACACACAGGCGGATACTGCCATCTTTCTTCCGAACGATGACGATTGGAGAGGCGTAGGGGCTGCTACTCTCTCGGATCACCTGGCTGTCTAACAACTGTCGAATATGTACCTTCACTGCCTCATACTCTGAGGGGGGTACTCTCCTATATCGCTGACGGACTGGTACCTCGTCTAGGAGGGGTATCTCATGGGTAATTAGGTCAGAGCACCCTAAATCACCATCATGTGTGGCAAACACTGTCTCATACTGCCTCAATAATGACCGGGCTTTGACCTGATCTGCAGGAGGGAGTACTGACAAGTCTACCGCTGAGATGGGGTCTACAAAGAGGGCCTCTGAGCCAACCTGAGAGGATATGGTAGCCGTGACCTGCGTCATGGGGGGAACAGACACCTCAGTGATTCCTTTTGGTAAACTCACAATTTCAGCAGGGCTCAGCGTACCAACGGGGGTGCGGGGGTGAAGGGTAGCATCAGTAGCACTTACATTTACCACTGGAATATAGGCTGTCCCTCTCACTACTGTGACCATGGCTGGGGACACTAACACACCTGCAGGGAGATGGCTTTTAGCAGTGAGTGGCTCAAAAAGACCGGCACCAGTGGCACCGAACCCACCCTGGGGACATGTGGTGGCAACTATCTTCACTGTACCAGCAGGAATGCACACTGGTCTCCGCCCCCTTACCCTTACCATGCCAATTGTAGGGGTGTTTGTCTCTACCTGACAACACTGCTGGAAGGCTTTGTGCCAAGGGGAGGAAGGTTGATGAACAAAAGGGAGGTCAAACAGGGCAGCACCATGCTTTTGAAAGAGCTCATTGTAGCATTCTTTGATCACATTCATACCTAGAATACCTGGCACCTTAGGCTGGGGTAAATGTGCGGGGGGGTCCTTAACGACCAGAATTCCCCGACTAGGGACCACTTTGCCCAAAACTTCTACATCAGTCTCTAAGTAACCAACATAAGGTATTTCGATGCCATTTGCTGCATGGAGTTCAAGCCAATGACAGGAGTTGAGACCTCCCTGAAAATGCTGGGCAAAGAAACTCTGAGTGATAGTGGTTACCATTGAGCCGGTGTCGAGTAAACAATTAATCTCTACACCGCCCAGGCCAACAGTTACAGTTGGGCAGGACCCTAACAACTTTGAGACAGCGATGTAATCCTCTGAGCCAGGAGCATTCCCTTCTGAGTCATGGCTCTGCAGACCAGAAGGCATTCGTTTTCCGCCGGCTGCTGGGCATTGGCTGAACCCAGCCTGGGGGCATAGGGCTTGGGGTTTTGCTGAACACGCTGATGGGGACAATTTCTAGCAAAATGCCCTGGCTGCTGGCAGCGTCTGCACACTACAGGGGCATTTGGAGTGAACTGTTGCTGTCTAGGGATATTTTGTGGCTGCAACATATTCTGAGAGAGCTGGTTAATTTGTTCTTGCTGTTTTCTCAACATGTCTTTTAACTGAGCCATATCATCTTGAGCCTTATCATTAGCTGCAACAGCCATCCCACCCTTGTCCTGGGAACCTAGGACTGCACAAAATGATGGCACGGAGTGACTTCTCTCTCTCACACTAGGTGACTGGCCCTCCTGTTCCCATCTAAATGCTTCTGTCCTGACATCGAGTAAAGTGTAATCTGGGTGCATGCGAACCAGGCGTTTTAACTCTCTACGTAAGGCAGGTTCCAGTACATGCTCTACAAATTGGTCCCTTATCAGTACAGCTGAATTGGTCATACCTCCGGGGGTGCTTTTAACCACTCTCTCCATGAGGCAGAAGAGGGCATGGGAATACTCCTGGAGGGATTCTCCAACTAGCTGCTTTCTGGAAAATAAACTCTCTTGTAGAGCAACATAAGATTTAGAACAACCATACATTTCTTGCAGAATAGTTAAGATTCGTTCTGGATTTTCGCGTTCACCTTGTGGCTGGTACCGAATCTCCTCTCTAGCCTCACTTTCCAGATGGTCATAGATAAAGTAAGCCTGATCTAGAGGAGAGAGGTAACGAGCCCGCATGCTGGACCGCACTTCCTCGACCCAATCACTTATCCCTATACCAGAGTTACCTCTAAACACCGGACATTTGCGTTCTCTGGGAAGGTAGAGAACTCTCTCGCTGGTGTGAACCCCCCTTGAGGTGGAGGGTTGTGGTGCAGTGGATGGGCCCCCATCAGCGCTGGTCGAACCTCGAGATACAGCACACTCCTGTCGCAGCTGCTCATTGTCAGCCTTAAGCTGGGCAATCATGTCCCTTAAGTCTTGTAGATCAGCCTCCATGGCTACTGCGGGAAGAAAGAACGGTCAGTTACTGGTTGCAGGTGAATTAATTCAAGGTCCGTACAGCACAGCCAGGTCTTCAATCCCGCAGCTAGTCTGCTACCGTTTTGCCCCTTACCTCTACACAGCCTTTTCTATTTATGCCTCAGAAAACAAATAATTAAAGCACTAAAAAAAAACAATTGTATCGTACAAAAGAACTAGAAGCACACGTCACTGCTTTATACCATCCTGCCGACAACGCCAAAATGTGTCCTGCCCCACCAGGGAGGGGGGGGGGCTGCGATAATAAAAGGGGGTTAGGATACTTAACGCTAACCTGGGTTCCCCAATACGAGCCCTTAGGACAAGTCACACAGATAAGAATAAAAGGATGGACAGGGACGTGGCCTCAAGTTCAAATGTTTACAAACGTTTATTATATAAATAATCAAGTAAAAGTTCAGTAATATAAAATGCAGATTATACAATTTATTCAGCTTTCCCAGTCGACACACCTAAGTTCCACAATTGAAGGCTGGCTCTGACAAGGAGAGAATAATTACA
This sequence comes from Pseudochaenichthys georgianus, assembly GCF_902827115.2. Taxonomy (NCBI): domain Eukaryota; kingdom Metazoa; phylum Chordata; class Actinopteri; order Perciformes; family Channichthyidae; genus Pseudochaenichthys; species Pseudochaenichthys georgianus. The sequence goes on along the minus strand of NC_047506.1, from coordinate 45,697,041 downwards.
ATATCACCACGTGTAGCTGTATTCAATCAACACTCACTGCAAATCACTCATATCTGCATGCAAAAAGTGCCCAGCAAACCACATGCGCCACTCCACAGTATGGCCAGGATCGTCACTGAAGAAGTATAAGCAAAATGACAGTATTAGACCTTGTGGGACAGGGTGGGTCGTTACAAGGAGGGTGCTGTAGCTTTAAAGATTTAAATTACTAGTTTGTACACAGTACAACAAACTAGTCGATAAGTAAAACATAGAAGGTAGGCAAAACGGTAGCAAACTAATCCTAAAATAAATGGAGAAAGGAGATTAGAACCTGTATAAAAGACTTATATGAATGTCCTTCAATGTACATACAATTAATCTCCTACCTCTGAAGCAAACGCATTCACTCAATCACAGCGGCGTAGCTGTGGGTGGGCCTGGGCCCACCCACATGCACGTCTGGCCCACCCACAGCCAATCAGCGCTTCATAGCGCAGAGCCGGGAAGCCCAGAAGGAAGTGCCACAAACTGCAGTTCATCTAGTGGCCGACAGGGGATGGATGCAAAAAGGAGCAATTCCCATAGACCCCATGTTAAAATGCCCAACTTTACAGCAGAAATAAACATGTTTCTAGCCTGGATCCAATAAAACGTATTCTGGATATAGTTAGATTCCACCTTCATGACAATGGAATAGGGAGTGCATTTTTTTACCGTGAGTTTTTATAGTAAGTAAAGTAACTTTTGCCGTGAGTGAATGAAAGTATTATTTCTTCTTGAGGTCTGCAGTTTAGCGTGTGCACATTTGCTGAATATGAAAACATTCAGTGTGTGCCCACTGTGCGACTGTCAAAGATAAACAACCTGTGCCCCCGATATATGTTGTATGTATTATTGCTACACAAACATTACATTGCAGTTTAAGTGTCGCCAACTCCGTTGATCTCTCCCCCGTCTGCTTGCGAGGGGGCGGGGCAGTTTACACACACGCAGCTGCTACATGCAGCAACACGCACACACACACACACACACACACGGAGGAGATGGCGGAGAGAACGCGCTCCGAGGTGTGGTTAAACTATAGCCGTGTCGATGTGGACAATACTCGTTACCAAAAGTGTAATAAGAGTTTAGCATGTAAGGGCGGTAACACGAGCAATGTGTCTACACATTTAGCAAAAGTGCTCCACATCCAGACGGAGGAATGCACCGGGTCAACACACTCTCACTCCCTAAGCGTCCAATAGCGACGTTTGGTCAGTGTCCGTGGCGTCCAATTGTGACGCTCCTAGGCTCCTTCAGCGTCATAAAGGGACGCAAATAGCTTTCAACTGATTGCAATGTATTCCCATCTGCGTCGGGATTTGACGCTCATGGAAGCACGGCATTCGTTTATGCCGGCTGCCCTTAAAGGCAATGTGAGCATCCATTCCCATTGGATAACGGAGAATTTTACACCCGGAAGTAAGTACTCCTCTTACTGTCGATTGATTTTACAGTGATATCTGCACTACTCATCGACTAAAAAACACCAGATTATCCTTGTTAATTACACAACATTGATTGGTTTAAATTGTGTGCAATGCTTTTGTATTTTTCCCCTTCGATTCGGAGAAACAAATATGTTTTCTGAGTAAAGGATGGCAGAAGACACTACACTACCCAGAATCCCCAGCTATCGTTTGGCCTACACCATGTGCTCTGTTTGACAAACCCCGTTTTTTTCACCATTCATTCCGATGGCTGGCTCTATGTCACGTGATCTTCAAATTTCTCCCTGCAGAAAAAGAAAACATGGCCGAACTTCGTTTTATTCTGGGTGTAAAATGCCTATTTTAAAGTTAGTTTGGCCATTAAAATGCGTTTTGATGTCATTTGATGCGAGAAATATGAGTTGTTATTTCAGATTATGTGTGCAGTGGATGTACATGATCTTTAGTTTGCTAGTTATTACGAAGATTACTTCTGGAAATCGCGAGGTTTTCATTGTTACCAAGGTGGTTGCTAGGGACGCTGCTATCGATATTATTTCTGTTATGTTGTGTAACTGTTTAATGGTGTTATCTTTATTGCTACCCCCTTCCCCGTCAATGTATAGTGTTGGTCCACAGCCTAAACATATTAGTTTAACAAAATCCGCATCTAAAGATAGCCTACGTTATTTCCCCCTGTGCAATTCCAGTCTCACATCTCAGAGCACATCGTCATTAACAAATACCGGAAACAGACCAAAATAATAATAATACCTTATTCCGAGTGTGCTTGCTGTTCTCTTTGAAAGTCATCACATAACGGCATTGTAATACACGGTTCGGCTGCATTACATATTACATATCTGCCGTAGTTCTGTATTTATATAGCCCTGATGAGAAGACAAACATGAGGAACTGAAAACGTGACGTGGATCATAAATATATCAGCCATTAAACAACATCTTACATTTCTTTTCACACAATACGTCTCCTTGCAGTATCAACACTAATTCGGCTCACTTTTATATTTGATCCAATTGGTAGATAGGCTGTATTTACACCATAAAGGTGCACAGATGATATAAAGAGACACCTGGTGGTTAAAGCATGTTATTGAATTTCAATATTTTTATTATTAGATATTAATACGATCCCTATAAAGTATATTCATTACTCGTTATTCTCTACTAATAGTTAATTAAAGACTGTATGTAATGACTATTTTGCACATCCCTTTCAAGATTTTCTAAGGTTTATTGACATATCATATAGGCCTACACAACTGTGGTGTAGTTCTGCACTGAATGAAAAACTTGGGTCGCAGGTTCCTCAATAGTGCATTACAAGACATCTATCAATATGTGTGCATACCTCCAGCAATGTTAACTATGTTGAAGCACTTATTTTAACTTATATTATACATAATGTACTCTTATAAGATGTATGTAGATATTTCATCTCCGGCCTTGTCAGGTATTGAACAATCAATAAATAAAGAACACAGAATTGTTGAATATAAAACACAGAATTTGTGTGATTATACTAAATGATTTACAAATAAACACCACTGCATATTTAACTGTTACACATGCTGATGTAACGCAAATGTTACAACTTGGGATCAATAAAGTATATCTTATCTTAAGCTGATCGATGGCTACTGCCATATTTGCACAATGTGCCTCTGAAGCTTGACAAGTGCATATTTCAGGCTTATCAATTAATGTGATGTAATGTTATCCCAGGGGTCACAGACATAAGACCAGCTGTTAAATAAAGCTCTTCTGACCTTAGCTGGCATGTGGGTATATATATTAATGCTGCCCATTATGGGCACAAGCAATTTTCACCCATTTATTAATTATATGTTTTAAATGTGAGTGTTTCCTGTCCCCTAAACCTCCAGGGATGTACACAGTTTAATACTGGCAACTTCTTATTATGGGAAATACGAAAACGTCTTTTAAAACTACAACTCCCAGTAGAGACGTGCCATAGAGAACATGTTGCGAAACAGAATAGCCAGCATGTGTGGTTCTGGGGGAGGGGGGGACGCGGTGGACCCGTTCAAATCCAGTTTTGGACAGTCTGCCGTGGTTCCATCCCATTTCAAGTGCTGTTCGAGAATCGGCTTAACCCTCGGAGCACACTCTCCAATCACAGAGCTTGAGGACTATCACGGGGTTTGTCAAGAGCACGTGGTGTAGTCCAAACGATAGCTGGGGATTCTGGGTAGTGTAGTGTCTTCTTCTGCCATCCTGGGAATGGACGCTCACATTACCTTTAAGGGCAGCCGACATAAACGAATGCCGTGCTTCCATGAGCGTCAAATCCCGACGCAGATGGGAATACATTGCAATCAGTTGAAAGCTATTTGCGTCTCTTTATGACGCTGAAGGAGCCTAGGAGCGTCACATTTGGACGCCACGGACACTGACCAAACGTCGCTATTGGACGCTTAGGGAGTGAGAGTGTGTTGACCGGGTTGGACTGTCTTTCTAGTAGCTCTGTAGCTCCGTCCACGAGTAACTTTCCACGTCAGGTGTTCTGTATGCTAGCAGCAGCATGGAGTTAACTACATTATATAAACATGGGTTAATGATTAGAGGAAACAGAGTTATTTAGTTTGTTAAAGTTTCAGCTATTCTGTTTACAGTTATGTCATCACATTATGTAATACGATTTGTTAAAACATTGTTGTTTATTTTGATGTGAAATATTATGTATTTAATTTAAATAAAAAGCAATGTTAGTTTTGTTCAATTTGTTTAGTTAGTTGACCTCATTTTTTTCTCCAAAATAACCGATAAAAGTAATGTTAAAGGACCGGATCGATAAGACATAGATATTATTGTCATTTCAACGAGACACAGAGTGTACTATTAAAACGACATGTCGTTGTACTGGCTTACAGGAACAGGACAATATAAAAACTTGCTAAAATTGTACATATAAATAAATAATAGTGACGTGGTGCGTTTAAAATATAAAGACTTACTATACATATAAATAAAATAGACATACTATATAACAAATATGTGCCCTTTACACAGCGTAATGTAATCTTTATGTTACTGGTCTGCTTGCTGTTCAGCAGTCTGATGGCTTGGGGGAAAAAGCTATTGCAGAATCTGGCTGTTTTGCTCTTAATGCTGCGGAACCTCTTGCCGGAGGGCAGCAGGGAGAACAGAGCATGGTGAGGATGAGTGGGGTCTTTAAAATGTTCTGGGCTTTTGTCAGCCAGTGTTTCTGAGCGGTGTCTCTGATAGGAGGGAGAGAAACTCCGATGATCTTCTCTGCTGTCCTGACCACTCTCTGCAGAGACTTCCGGTCTTTGGCGTTGCAGTCTCTCGACCAGATGGAGATGGTCAGCACGCTCTCTATGGTTCCTCTGTAGAACGTGGTGAGGATGGGAGGGGGGAGCTGTGCAGGAAGTATAGGCGCTGCTGTGCCTTCTTAAATAGTGATGTACACCAGTTACACCAGTCTGTCAGATGTTTCACCTCCTCCCTGTAGGCCTGTTCGTTGTTGTCCCTGATGAGTCCCACCACTGTTGTATCGTCCGCGTACTTTATGATGTGGTTGGTACTGAACCTGGAGCATAAGCATAAGCGCTATCGATAAAAGTAGTACCGTTAAAGCCTTAACGATACCCATCCCTATTTGGATGTCAGTTTTACACACATTCTGAGGCCGCCGTGCCTATGTTTTTTGTTTTCACTGCTAATTTATGCTTATGTTCTATTAGTGCATTAAAAAATCATTAAAATCATTAATGAAGTTTCAGCTCAGACCCCACGCTTAATATGTCTCCCCCTGGCCCACCTACATTTCTCCAGGCCCACCCACACAATAATTCCTGGCTACGCCACTGCTCAATCATCACCTCACTGGACACCTCCGCAACGGTGATTCTCTACAGTCTCTGCTGGGGCCGTCAAGAAGCCTGGCGTTTACAGGCCACATGTTAACATTTTAGTGGCACACTGAATGTTCTAACAAGTCCTAACAGCAGCTTCACATACCTCCAGTGGCGACTGGTCATTAGGGGCAGGTGGGGCACAGCCCCACCTAGTGTCAGCAGAAAGTATTACAAATAATGATTACAAAAATATGCAAAAGATAAATTAAAAAATATATAAAATATATTTTAAGATCATGTTTAATCATCTGATTCGTCTGTACATTGCTGTTTTAGTCTGTGCTCTTCTAATTAGTGTCTACAGTGTGCCTATTGAGCTGTTTAGAGCCATGTGGGACAAAACCCAGTGGCGGCTGGTGGAAAATATTTTTGGTGGGGCTATTGATAGAGTGAGTAAAACAATTTTTTTTGGGACAAATGACCCCTTAAATTAGGACTTCTGGTGATGTAATGGCGCGTTTCCAGTGCAGCGTGGAGCTCGCTTTAATGCTGCGTTCAGACCGGACGCGATGCGAATATTCGCTTCGCTCTAAACGCTCCTATCGCATCGCTCTAGTTGCTCGAGTTTCACCGCAGCTGTCAGCTGTGTTTACTCGCATCATTCAAACAAGACGCGCTGGCTCGGGAGCTACAACAACATGAACATATTTTACCGTGATTACATTTTAATACACGTTTCTAAATGATGCCGACGTAACAACATACTGATACCGGTTAGTAAAAACCATGAATTAATGCTTTGACAAGTCTGCAGACAAATGGCAGGCGAAAAACCTTTTAGAATGCTTGTTCCCTGAATGGAGCTTGGCTAAGCTAACGCTATATATGCTCCGACCGTACACACTCACGACAACGGCCTACAGACATAAACCAGCGACTGTATTCTCCATGACACAGACAGTCTGTGGTTTGTACTTGTTTAACTTTTGTCTAGTTTCTGAACAGATCATATCTGTCCCCGGCTGTTTGAAGAGCAAGCATGTGAAACAAAAGATAGCATTTACCTGTTTGCATCCAGCTAGCCATGTGAGAAGCCTTGTTAATACGTTTTGTCTTTTTCACGAGCTTGCTGTGATATATACAAATCGGGTTGGTCCGGTCCAAGGTCTTTAAGTATCAATTTATCTCCCAAACTTCTCCTTTCAAAAGGATTGGAGAGTAGCTCTTGGGCGGACCGAGGCTCCGGCGACTCCACCTGCACACCATTCTCATCCAAATACTGCGTCACCTTGGTTACTCAGGAGTCTAAAAAACAAATCACGTCAACACACGTAAGCAACATGGGCGCCAACGTGAGCGCCCACGTGACCAAAATATTTGACGGCGCTGATTGGCTGAAATTATGTTTCGGTGGCACAGTTTACTATTGAGACTTTTGCAACCTGCTGGTTGTTGCTGTTTCGCTCGGGGGCTCTGCCCCGTAATGATAAACTAATGCCATGGGCAAGGCCAGGCAGGAAACAGGTGACTTATCAGTAACTTTAGACATCGTAACACAATTTTAAACGAGATTGTATTGTAGATTATACATTTTTGTGATACTAATTGTATGATATTTACCTTGTTCATTAAAAATTTAAATATAAAATATATATTTTTTTTAAATATATTTTTTTTAAATATATATTTTTTTATTTAATATTTATTTTTTATTTTGTATCTGGCAAGAGGTGGGGCGGCGCCCCTAGCGCCCCTATGGGCCGGCCGCCACTGACAAAACCCAATCCTGCCCCTCCCTCTCCCTGTTTAAGTTAATGGTGACTGTAAAAACTACACTGCGCATGCTCAGAGTATTGTCCCATTTAACGTGTGTGGCAAAAAAATAATGATCATAGGGGCATCGTGATGCCATCCCCACCATACGTCATCTCACATAATTCAGAGCCGATTGGCTGTAAGTACGTGTGCCGCGAAAAGTGTGGTGTGTGAAGAGGAGACGAGAGAGCTGCAGTGACGCGTCCTAAAACCCGGAAGTAAGCTGCGCATGGCTTCCCTCTACCTAAAAGCAATGATATTTCTCCATAGGATTTTAGAAAATAGCTCAAAATAAGATCTGTGGGAAACAAACCTGTTAGATAAATGCACGTTTTGTTCAGCCGGATAATATCCACATGTCTACCCTACTTTTATAATGTTCGAATCATAAATCTATTGATTAGATTAGATTTATGATAGACTTTTGAAACTACAAGAAGATAAGGAGGACTTTTACAAAAAAGTAAGAGATTTTTGTCCAGAGGGATAGGCAAATGGACTTCATCTTCATGTCAAGGTAAGACTGCAATTGTATTGAAAATGGGATCTTACTAAGAGAGAACAATTCAATATTTAAATGATAAGATTACATTTTTTGGGTATCCTTTTGTTGAACCTTTTGTTTAAAATTAATTGAAGCATCAGACAAAAAAAGCTTTTGAAAAGAATATTAGATTTTGATTTAGGTCAAAATATAATATTTGTAAACCTGAAGAGTCAGAGCCTCACCAGCCATGAACCTCACTGCAGAAGCTTATATATAGACATCTACGTTTTTTGTGCCCCACCACTTTTGTACATATAGAAACGCCACTGCATACCTCGTATAGGGGGAATACACTCCTATCAGCAACGATAACTGGAACAAGAACACTCCTAATAGTCACAGCTGATTTGGGTGAGGAGTGAGTGGGCATTTAAAGTGTGGCGGTGGCGACCCAGCCACGTGAAGAAATTATCTGACAGCTAATCTAGAAAACAGTAGCACCGGCTACATATGGTTGGGAGAATATTTTCTAATCGACGTGCCAAAGCCTTAGCAAGTATTTTCGCATCCATATTTATTAAGGAAAGTGGCCTATAAGAGCTGCAGACATCCGGATCTTTGTCTTTTTTTAAAAGCAGACTTATGGAGGCTTGTCTTAAAGTGGGAGGAAGAGAACCATTCCGCAGAGATTCCTTATACACCGAGTGTATTCATGGCGCCAATTTAGATTTAAATCTTTTGAAAAATTCTACTGGGAATCCATCAGGGCCAGGAGCTTTTTTATTTTGCATGTTATTTATAGCGAGGGAGATCTCATCTGAGGTTAATGGAGAATCAAGTTATTTTGAAACACCAGGACCTAAAGTAGGGAAATTGAGATTGTCAAAGAAAGCGCCCATCTCAGAAGTGTCGGATGACGATTCAGACTTGTATAGAGAAGAATAGAATGAGCCAATGGTACTAGGATCGGTATGCACCGTGCCTGATGAATCTTTTATCTGGAGGATTATACGTGAGGCTGCCTGACGACGCAATTGGTGGGCCAAAAGGCGGCTCGCCTTATCACCATGCTCATAATACGTTGAACGTGAGCGTAAAAGAAGGCGCTCTGCATCAGTAGTTGTTATGAGATCAAATTCCGTCTGTAATTCAACTCGATCTTTGTGTACATTGGGAGAGAGACAAATGGCTAATTGCTGATCTATTTTTTTTTATCTTGCACAATATCTTTAATTTTGGCAGAACGAGTTTTATTTAACTGTGCAGAATAAGAGATGATTTGGCCCCGTAGGTAGGCTTTTAATGATTCCCACAACAGAAAACAAGAGATGGGTTCATAGTCGTTTTGATTGTTTGTAATAAAATCATCAATTGAAATTGCAATACATTTATTAAATTTGTCATCTGAGTATCATCAAAGTATTAAACCTCCACGGCGTTGAGTATCGTGGTTGCGGTGAAATCCAAATATCCAGAGAAAGAGGAGCGTGGTCGGAAATTACAATCGGGTGATATTTAACTGACGACACTTTGGTAATAAGTTTGGCATCGATGAAGAAATAATCAATTCGAGAAAAGGCTTTGTGCATATGAGAAAAGAAGGAATATTCCTTAATGCAGGGGTTATAGAATCTCCAGGGGTCAACCGGGGTCAACGCAGCCGTTCTTGGACATGAAGTCAGAAAGAGTTTTTGACATGAGTGATGCGGTCAGCGTTTTAGGAGAAGAACGATCTAGACTGGGATCTACAACGAGGTTCATATCCCCTCCAAATATAAGCAGGTTATTATGCAGTGACGGAAGACATTCAAAAAGCTTGTTCATGAAGTGTGGGTTATCAAAATCTGGGGCATAAATATTGACTAACAATACAGGAACATGAAGCGGCGTGCCTGAGATAATTAAATATCTGCCATTGTCATCCGCTATACACTTGGAAGATGTGAAATTAACAGACTTACCCATTAAAATGGCAACCCCTCTGGACTTAGAGTTGAAGTTTGAATGGAACACCTCAGAAACCCATGGACACTTAAGCCTGACCTGGTCTGTGGAGCGCATATGGGTTTCTTGTAGAAACATTAAGTCGTTTTAGATGAGCAAATACCCTGGATCTCTTCAAGGGGCTCCCCATACCTTTAATGTTCCAGCTTACAAACTTCACTGGTGAGCCAGGAGCCATTCCTAAATTGCTAGTATTGGTAGACATTTACTGAGGACTTTCTATAAAGAGAGAACTGACTATGAAGCACCACCCCGAAAGAGACATAGAGGGAAACAAAGCAATAGAAAAAATAAATAAAATGAAATAAAAAAAACACACAGTAAACAATCCCAGCCCCTCCCACCCATCCCATAGCACTTACATCGACCCCATCCCCAAACGATGGAGAACCCAGTGCTAACTCCACAAGGAGTCAAATTCCTATGGCTAACAGCTTGTGACCTAATAGTGAAAGCTAAACTTAGGTAAACTTAGGTTAAGCTCCTGCAAACTTGAGATTGATATAGAGCAAGGCACTTATAACCAGATCAACTTCCACATACAGAGAACTTGGTGTATGGATTTAAGTAAAATAAAGAGTAAATAATTGTTCCAGAGGTGTTCATCATGGTGTGTTAAGAGATCCCTTACTTGACCAGTGTCTTAATGAATGTCTCGGCGTCATCCGGTGAATTAAACTGCCTCTCGGTACCGCCATGGGTAATGCGGAGTCGCGCTGGGTAAAGCAGACCAAAACATATCCCCGGTATCTCACGGAGCTGACGGCGGATATCATTGAAGGCGGCACGGGCTGTCCTCGAGGTGTGGTCAGGGAATATGGAGACGACAAAGTCACCGATCTTGATCCGTTGTTGGGCTCTGGCTCTCCGCAAGATATCAGCACAGTCCGCATGGTAGTGAAGTCGGGCAATTATTGTGCGGGGGTGCTCGCCAGGTCTCGGCTTCGGCTGGAGGGTGCGGTGGGCGCGGTCCAGAAGTGGCTCTTTCTCCAGCTTAAAAGCCTCTTTAAGCAGAGTGGAAATAGCGGCAGTTGTGTTGGTTGTTTCTTCCGGTACACCCACGATCCTTACGTTGTTACGCCGTGATCTGGCCTCGAGATCTTCGCACTTATTATCCACTCTCTCCAGTTCAGCGGACAGGTGCTCCACTTTAGCCTGCAGTGTAGAGATGTCATCAGTGCAGGTCGAGAGCGAAGTTTACATTTCCCCTACGGTAGATTTCAGGGCACTCACATCAGACTTGATATTCGTAATACTGACACTTAAATCCGCCATCACTGTTTGTAGCTCTGCCTTGATGGATGATAAGTTGTCCTTCAGGGCCTCATGGAGCTCAGTTTTAAAAACAGCCGCCATCTCAGTACGGAGTGAAGCGAGCATCTCCTCCTTGAAATCGGGGGAGACAGCGGGCCCCGGAGCTCCGCTGCGAAGGGAGGAGGGATCACTCGGAGGCGAGAATGCAGCATGGGGAGCAGGCCTCTGAGACGGGGCGGACAAATTATTTGTACTTTTGGCTTTAAAAGGCATTTTGGTCATCAAAAAGTCGAGAATAAACTGTTAAATACTCTTAGACCAAGAACTATCTCTGTAGTCCCTGTAATCACATTTCAGAGCATATTGCAGGAGCTCCTAAAAGTTGCATCTTACTCCATCAATCACCCAGCAACCTCTAGGTTAATATTGCTAGTTTCCTTGAATAAACACTTTCTTTTTCAGTCTAATAGTCCTTATCTTCTAAAATGTTTCATGTGAACCATGTTGTCACGGTCTGTCTGTCTCTGGTTTCCTGTTTTATTTTGAAAAGTGTTCACCCACGTCTTGTCTGTTGATTCCTGTCTCTGTGTTTGCCCTCCTGTGTCTGATTTCCTGATTGTGTTCACCTGGTGCCTCTGTGTTTTCTCCTCCCTCCTCACCTGTCTCTTGTTTCTTCGATTAGTCCTGTGTGCATTTAGGTTTGTTTTTTCCTGTTAGTCTTTGTGAGATCCTTGTTTGTCTTGACTGTGTTCACTGGGAAGAGTTATGTTGTTTCTTTAGCTTTGAAATAAAGGTATTTTCTGTTTAAATCTGCATTTGGGTCCTGCCTGCTTCACTCAACCCTGACACATGTTGAATACATATTGTGATGTGGCTATATTTTTGCATTTGCAGATATACACAGTTCCTTCCAAGACAACAACATGGCCACATGGGGTTAAGAACAAACCTGGCTGATGTCAGAACAGTTACGGGGTCACCATTTTATTGGAGCAGGCAGTAAAGAAGAACCGTCCCAGCCAGCTCCTGATCAGACTTCATCTTCCCCCAATACCCTCTGACCTGAGGGAACCGATCTGTGAGGATGGAGCCCGTCCTGGCCCAGCTAAGCCTTGTTTTCAGGCCAATGACCGCAGACGTGTGCTCCCTTTGAGCTGCAGCCACCTCCTTATTGTCACTGCTGTAGCTGTAGGTGTTTCTGTGTCGAACACTGGAGGGGTGGCAGGCGCGCAGCAGCAGGAGAGGAGAGATAAAGATGAGGGGGAACAATAGGCCTTGTAGAGCGTTGGATGTGTCCCCGTGTTTCTCTGGCGGGGACACAGGTGGAGATGGTTCAATCAATCAATCAATCAATCAATGTTTATTTATATAGCCCAATATCACAAATGTTACATTTGTCTCAGTGGTCTTCACAGTGTGTACAGAATATCAGTATGACAATACGACACCCTCTGTCCTTAGACCCTCACATCGTACAAGGAAAAACTTCCAAAGAAAACCCAGATGGTTGTCATCAGTGCTGCAGTATTATAAGGACCTTCCTCCTCTGGGTGTTTGGGTGTCAAAAGCGGTGTTGTTGGAATAGCAGTTGTATCTGGGCCTGCAGAGGGGCGGGATAATGCTCTCTCCTGGGGGAGATAACACTGTTATTTTTAAATGTCAATCCTTCTAAAGTAAGAGTTTTTCTGTAATTTAACTCCCTGAGTTAATTTTGTTTTTTTGTGACTTAAACGTATCAAAACGTCACTACAGCGGTCCACATCACACGCAGTCTAGAGGGCAATTACAAATTATGCCATTTTTACATCTTATTTTGTTTAACTTCCGAAAAATGTTTATCCATTCGTCGTTTGGCATAATGGTGTAAAATAAGGACATTTCAGTAATCCTAGATTAAAACGTGTCAAAGACACTCATTTGAGTGTCAGTGTTTGAAGTACCGGACACATCTGCATGGGAGAGAAAAGGCATCTCTATTGGAAATTCAAATACATCTCCACTGCTTTGCTAAGCAGCATGCAGTCGGTATAAAGTGTTCTGATGTTGATGTCTCTCCGTGGATTTTCCTCTTCATTAACAGCGGCGGCTCGGCCACTGGTTACCACGGCGATGTGATTCCCAGTGGCAGGAGTCTCGGGCTCACTGTACTTCGCTGTGGGACCATCACATTAATTATGCTAAACAGCAGTTAAAGCAGGAGGTGGGGGGGCTGCATGAGCTGCATTGTTTCCCCGAGAAATAAACGGACAGGCCGGTGGCGTTCACAGATCACAGCCGGCAGTCGCTGTAGCGACCGCACGAGCAGTCAGAGCTCAGGTCGAGCTTTTTAAACAGGGTTGGAGGGCAGATATATTATCATGAATCATGGCCACTCATGGTGAGGAAGGGTAGCGTGTGGCACAATCAACCTTGTTACATGAAAAAAAAAAACATGTTTAACAACGTGTTTCTGTTGGATTAATATCCATAAATTGCTGGAGACAGAAAGAGACCAGCAGAAACACATTGCTGTTAGGAGGACACATATTTAATGGTACATATGATGAGTATACATATGTATGTACAGTCTGAGAGTATGTAGGGAATATACATACAAAAAAGTACATGTAATCAACATTAAAACCCTTTTTAAAAAGGAGAACATGTCAAATGTACCTGTATAAAAAGGAAAGAAAACGGAAAAGAGCTGTAAGAAGTCATCAACTAATCTGAGAAAGGGTCTGTTATATTAGCATTAATGATAATTCCAGGGTTAAATAAAATCACACCAGTGGAATTAATACAATGATGAATATATCTGCTTGCACAGGCAGAAGTAACTCTGTATTCTGCTTTGCTGAACATGACACATGCATTGTGGTTGTTGAGAGTATTACCAATGGTGAACCTTTTAGAAAACAGAGAGCCAGAGAGTCCAAAGGCTCTGCAGAATTCCGGTGTTTGTGAAAAGTAAAGTAAAAAGACTCACGTAAGTGATGAACATTCTCTCCCGCTCAGCTACAATGCCTTTGTGCTTTGGTATCAGTACGTACTTACACGAGCAACGAGGCTTGCTAGTTATTTTTCTTCCCAGCCAATAAAAGACCAGGAGATGCGAGGTGAGCTAAAGTTAAATTCAACTAATTTAGCTAGCTAGCTGGTTGGGGTAATACAGTATATTGTGCAAACGTGACCTCAGCGGTTGATATTTAGAGAAAGTTATCACAACATTCAAAGACAGTAAACCGAGAGAGAGAGAGGGAGGGAGAGACAGAGAGATCACCTCCCCAGTGAGATGATAGTGAACTGTTCATGAACTTGTCATGAAAAGTTCATGAAATATCAGTGAACCATATTCATGAACAGCTCATAAACAGCTCATAACAAAGTTGATGAACTGTTCATGAAAGTGTCATGAACATTAAATGGCACTAGGGCAGTTCATGAACTACTCATGAAACTCCTGTGCTGGAATGGTTCATGAACAATTCATGGAATATGGTTTTAGGCAGGTTCATGAACAATTATGTCAATCACAATGGAACTTTACTCAAATTAACAAACAAACAAACATACATGTATACAGGTGGAGCACTACAATTAATCCTATCACTATTTGAAGCAGTTCTTGACACTCAGCTGCACAAAAAATGTTGTTACGGGTCCCAAAAGCTTGGGTACCACAGCAACAATAAATGATTTCTGTAGAAAACAGAAAAGTGCAGCAGCAATAATTATACACAGGATCCGGTTGATCGTCTGGAATGCTTCTTATTCAAAATTCAAAGTACACAGTTACATTCAAATTAGGGTTGCCAGAAACTGACCATGATCAAAATCGATTATTCGGCAGCCCTGGCGAATAATAATCGATTATTCGCACTCAAATGCGAACGCATTGTTGAGGTTGAGCTGTGATAGACCAACGTCTTTTCGCAGAGCTTGCATTTAACTTCCTTTGGACTTGTAAGATCGAAGTAGTTCCACGAGGAGGAACTCTTTTTACCTGCTGCTTTGTTCATCTTTAGTCGCACCACGTGTGAGGGAGAGGGGGGGTGGGGGGGTGGGGGCGGTGTGTAGCGTGCTGCAGCAGCAGTCTGCTCTGCACGCAGGCTTCCTCCAAGTTTACAGTAAAACAAACTGGTGGTGTGACCAATGACCATTTACAATTATTAATACTATTACTATTATTAGCATATATATATTTATATATATTTTGGTTGAAATTAAGCCAGAAAAAAAAAAAAACGACATAAAAAAAAAATATATATATAAATAAAATCGATTTTTAAAAATAATATTCGATTATGGAGACTGTAGCGAATATTCGAATAATCGAATAATCGCTGGCATCCCTAATTCAAATAGCTGAACTTTACAAACATCACATTTCTCCATTTAAGTTATCTGTCTGTCACAGTCAATTACTGTATCTCAAGGAGAAATTCAACATAGTCAATATAAATTATTACATTACATTGCATTTAGCTGCTTTTATCCAAAGCGACTTACAATAAGTGCGTTCGACCAACAAAATACAAACTTGAAGAAAACAGAATCATATAAGTACATCAGGTTTCATAGAGCAAAAAAATGTCAAGTGCTACTCAACTGGCTTTATGTAAGCCAGTCCATAAGTGCTTTGTTAATAGTTATATTGCTCGAAGTGGAGTCGAAAGAGATGAGTTTTCAGTCTGCGCCGGAAGGTGTGTAAGCTTTCTGCTATCCTGATGTCAATGGGGAGCTCATTCCACCATTTTGGAGCCAGGATAGCAAACCCACGTGTTTTTGCTGATGGGAACTTGGGTCCCCTTCGCAGCGAGGGTGCAGCGAGCCGTTTGGTTGATGCAGAGCGGAGTGCACGTGCTGGGGTGTACGGTTTAACCATGTCCTGGATGTAGGAAGGGCCAGATCCATTCGCAGCATGGTACGCAAGTACCATTGTCTTGAAGTGGATTCTAGCAGTTACCGGAAGCCAGTGGAGGGAGCGGAGGAGCGGCGTGGTGTGAGAACATTTAGGAAGGTTGAAGACCAGACGAGCCGCTGCATTCTGGATGAGCTGCAGAGGTCGGATGGCACATGCAGGTAGACCAGCCAGGAGGGAGTTGCAGTAGTTTAGGCGTGAGATGATGAGAGCCTGGACCAGAACCTGCGTCGCTTTCTGGGTCAGCTGGGGACGCATCCTCCTGATGTTGTAAAGCGTGTATCTGCAGCAGCGGGTTGTAGCAGCTATGTTTGCAGTGAAGGACAGGTTGTTATCTATAAACACATAACGCTATCAAATAATACTTTCTATCAATATATCTATCTTTACCAAATATAACATATTATGGAGATCACAAAAATACACTGTCAATGTTAATAAACAAAAAAACAAGGCAATGTGCCTGCAAGACTGCAGCACTCAGGTAAACAAAACATATTACCCGTGCGCAGCAGCTAACCTGCCTGCGAGCCTTCGCTCAGGTCACATTTACCCAGGCGCGGCTGAAGCCCGCGAAAATGGCATCTCGTGTTGCCGACAGTTTAGTATTTTTAAAATACCGTTACTATGTCAAGCATGCTCAAAACCTAATTCACACAAGTTAACATCGATCATTACTGACCTGTAGAAAACAGAAAAGTGGAGCAGCAATAATTATACACAGGATCCCACCCACATCATTGATCGTCTGGATTGCTTCTGAGGAGGGGGCGGAAGTGTCCCCCCTAAAATAACCCAGATGTCACCGCTCACCTGCCAAAGGTTCCACCTTGGCGCTACTTACTCGTACTGCTTCTCAAACAGTACAGATAAACCATAAAATGATATGAATGTCACCAAAATAAATACAGATAATGTTCAGTTTCAAATTCACTATTGTTTTGTTTTAAGATTAAAAGTTTTAAAAAAGAAAGAAATGTTCAAATAATAGATGAATATTCAAGAAGTCTTTAAAAACATCACACTGATCATCAAAAGTTCATAAAATGCTCATGAATATTCCAAAAATATTCTGAACTTGACACAATCATCCAAAATTCATGAAATGCTCATAGTGATGAAAAGTTCATGAAATACTCATGCAAACTTTTTGGGGTTTTAATTATAATGTTGTGATTGGCTGGATCATGAAAAGTTCATAAATTGCTCATAAAAGTCTGTCATGAGCAAAACAGGAACTTTATATGAATGAACAATGTTCATAAAAATTTCATGAACTGCTCTTTAAAATGGTTCATGAGCATTTTAAGAATTTTGGTTCATGAACATGACAAGTGAACATATAATGAGTTGTTCATGAATGTTTCATGAGTGCTCATGAACAGCTCATAAAGTCATGAACTCCATCTCGCAGGGGTTTCAATCCCCACTTTGTCCTTTGTGTCCCTCTCCTGTACTCCCCCTCCTTAATTTTCCTCCCAGAGTCTCATTTTTCTTTCAGCACTCTATCTGGCTGGTATGGCCCTCGGCCTCATGTTGGGATCTCCTATAGTGACCATCTTCAATAAATGTGTTCATTCATTAGCAGAGTCTAATAGACTACATGCAGAGTCACCCAACTGTTTCCGGCCAACCCAGTCTCACAGCATTTTGTGTTATAGTCACGACATTTAATATATTGATTCGTGTTCACCAACACTATTTTCCCCTTTTTTTCGTGCCACACAGAAGAATTTAAAAAGCAATGTATTTCTATTGGTAGTATGTTTCGTGCCTGCCTGCAACACGTCTTTTTGTCCGGTCGGGTCTTGGAAGACCGGAAGCTGTGGGGTTCATAAAAACATGTTCCTACTCAATATCAAGCCACAATTATTGTTTTTATTTTAAATCGTATAATGTCGGACTTTTTTTGCTGTCTGTGAGGAAAATAAATGGGGCTTAGAGCCTCAGAATACTGAAATCTGTATTTTTTAAAATCTTTTTTTCCTTCTCATTTGTTATTATTTTCTAAATAACACACTGTTATTTACTCAACAATAACACACAATTATCCTTGTTTTTATTTATTTGTTTAATTCCATAATCTCTGGCTTATTTGGCATCCGTCAGGAACTGAATTTCAAAATAAAAATAACCGGAAACAGACATAGGCCTATGAGACATTTCGAGCATCATTGCCATACACAGCCACTGCACTGATTACCCAAGATCCTCAGCTATGGTTTAAGCTCGGTGATTGCATGTTTTAGCCGCAATGCACGTTGGGATGTGGTGTTAATGAGATATGAAATCCGAAAAACATTTCGGAGTTTAGGATGGCCGAAGACACTACATTACCCACAATCCCCAGCTATCGTTTGGGACTGCAGTCCCCGTGATTAATCTTCAAGCTCTGGGATTGGATGTTGGAGTGGCAGTGCGCCAAGCGTCAAACAGCTCTTTGAAATGGAACAAAACCACGGCAGACTATCCAAAACTGGATTTGAACGGGACCAGCCCCTCCCCCCCCAGAATATTAGATATAGATGTTTCTGTGTCAGAGTAAATTCAGATGGAATTTGATTGATTGATTGATTGATATACTTTATTAATCCCCGTGGGGAAATTGTTTCTCTGCATTTGACCCATCCTAGTGTTAGGAGCAGTGGGCAGCCATTTTGAACAGCGCCCGGGGAGCAGTGTAGGGAACGGTGCCTTGCTCAGGGACACCTCGGTAGCACTTGGTCTTGCCGGGACTTGAACTGGTGACCTTCCAGTTGCCAAGCCAAGTCCCTATAGACTTCGCCACCAATTCCTATCTCGCCTAAAGAAAACCTTGAATGATGGGTTGGTAGCCTAAAACTTTTGGGAATCCAAAGTATAATATATAATAAGTACCCTGTATCAAGATTGAGGCAAAACAAGTGACATTTGACCTTTTTAGAGAGGTTTATGAAAATAAAGTCCAGGCGGAATAAGCTTTGGGCACATTTGGGCACATTTGGTTCCATCAGTGTCATTTAACCTTTTTCAGGTACCAGACTATAAAAATCATTGTATTACATTGAATCATCACTATAGGTATTTATTCCACCCAAAATAAAAAAAAACAATATTTAACAATTTTTTTTAAATATATAGATTTTTTAAATATTGTTGTGTGTGTGTGGGTGTGTGTAGGTGTGTGTGTGGGTATGTGTAGGTGTGTATGTGTAAGTGCAGCTGTGTGGGTATGTGTAGGTGTGTAAGTGTAGCTGTGTGGGTATGTAAGTGTAGCTGTGTGTGTAAGTGTAGCTGTGTGTGTGTATGTAACTAATAATAATAATAATAGCTGGGATTTCTATAGTGCCTTTCAAGGGACCCAAGGTCGCTTTACAGGAATAGGGCAAGCACAAACAAAACAAAACAAAATAAAGGTCAGACAGACAAAACAACAGATAGATTTAAGGGCCGAAAGCCTTGATGAACAGATGGGACTTGAGGGCCCTTTTGAAGGCATCCAGTGTGGGGATGCAGCGAATCTCCGCAGGGAGAGCGTTCCAGAGGGTGGGGGCTGCCACACTGAAGGCTCTGTCCCCGAAGGTTCTCAGTTTGGTGCGGGGGGTGGTGAGCAGGCCAGAGTCTGAAGACCGCAGGTTCCGGGGTGGGGCATGCGGGTGAAGGATGTCCGATAGGTACTGGGGAGCAAGGGCATGGAGGGACTTGTAGGTCAGGAGGAGGACTTTATAAGTTATGCGGAACTTGACCGGCAACCAGTGGAGGTGGATGAGGGTGGGAGTGATGTGCTGCCACGGCTTTGTGTGTGTGAGGACCCGAGCTGCACAATTTTGGACATACTGGAGCCTGTCCGGGGTTTTGTTGGGAACCCCGAACAGGACACCATTGCAGTAGTCCAAGCGGGTGGTGACAAATGCATGCACCAGGGTCTCGGCAACCGACTCCGAGAGTGACGGTCGGAGTCTGGAAATGTTCCGCAGGTGGTAGAAAGCCGATTTGGTTACAGACTTGACGTGGGAATGGAAGGAAAGGGTGGAGTCGAGGATCACACCCAGGTTGCGGGCTTCAGGAGATGGGGAGATGGAGCAGCCGTCGACCTCAAAGACGAAGTCACCAACCTTCTGGAGCAGTGCCTTGGGTGCCACAACCATGAGCTCTGTTTTACCGCTGTTGAGCTTCAGATAGTTTGAGGACATCCATGTCTTGATGTCATGCAGGCAGTTGATGAGAGACTGAGGGGGGAGCTGGGAGGATGGAGTGGTGCTGAGATAAAGTTGGGTATCATCAGCGTAGCAGTGGAAGTTGAGTCCATGATGTCGGATGATCTGGCCGAGGGGGAGCATGTAAATGGTGAACAGGAGGGGGCCAAGTACAGAGCCCTGGGGTACACCGTGGTGGACTGGGGCCGGGGGTGAGTTTGAGCCACTGATGGAGACAAACTGTTTCCTGTTGTGGAGGTACGATGTAAACCAGGACAGCGCTGTGCCAGTGACACCCAGGAGGTCTGAGAGGCGGGTGAGGAGGATGTTATGAGAGATGGTGTCAAACGCTGCAGAGAGGTCCAGGAGGATGAGGATGCTGAGGCGGCCAGAGTCAGCAGCAATGAGGAGGTCGTTGGTGATCTTGATGAGGGCGGTCTCAGTGCTGTGTTGCTGTCTGAAGCCGGATTGGAAGGGCTCATAGAGCTCATGGTTGGACATGTACAGATGGAGTTGTACGGCGACCACTCTTTCCAGAGTTTTGCTGACGAAGCGAAGGTTGGAGATCGGCCGGTGGTTCTGGAGGACGTCGGGGTCCAGGCCAGGTTTTTTGAGTATGGGGGTGACTGAGGCCATTTTGAAGCTGGTGGGGACTATACCAGAAGCCAGAGAAGCGTTGATGATGACCACCATGTAGGGACAGAGGGTGGGTAGGCAGTCCTTGACCAGGGCTGTGGGCATGGGGTCCAGGGAGCAGGTGGAGGTCTTGGCCGAGCTCACCAGTTTGGCCACTTGGAGAGCATCCACAGGGGAGAAGGAGGAGAGGTTGGGGTGGGAGAGGCGTGGCGCTTGAGGTGCGTTACCAGGTGCCTGAGGTGCAGGTAGAGGGGAAGGGCCAGTCACCAGGAGCTGCCGATGGATGTCCTCGACTTTCGCCTGGAAGAAGTCGAGGAATTTGGAGCATAGATCGGGAGCCCCTGAGGGCTGGGGGGCGTCAGGGGGCCGTAGTAGGCGGTTGATGGTGGAGAACAGTCTTCTGGGGTTGCTTTGCTGAGCACCAATGAGACGGGAGTAGTAGTGTGTCTTGGCATGGGAGAGAGCTTCCTTGTATGTTTTTATATGCTCACGAAAGGCCAGGAGGTGGACTGTGGGGCCAGTTTTTTTGGAGAGCCTCTCCAGCTGGCGTCCAGAGGCCTTCAAACAGCGGAGTTCAGTGGTGAACCAGGGGGCAGGGCGGGTGAAGGAAACAGTCCGTGTTTTAATGGGGGCGAGAGCGTTGAGACTGAGGGATAGGGCAGTGTTGTAGTCGGCTACCAGGCCATCCACAGTGGAGTCGGAGGGACCCGAGGCCATGTGGGTAGCTATCAGGTCGGATAGGGCCGGTGCACTCACAGTCTTGATGTTCCTAAACGTAATGGTGCGTTTGGGATGCTGCCTGGGCAGAGAGACCGGAACAGTGAAGAGGATGGCGTGATGGTCAGATAGGAGAGTAGATGGAGACATGGAGCAGAGAGAGGTGAGTAGCTCAGACAGCTCAGACAGGAAGGTAGTGGAAGCTTTAGGTGGGCGGTAAATGAGGGCAACCTGGAGTGGAGCAGACCCGGCCAGTTTGAAGACAACACACTCAAATGAGGTGGTAGTAGGTACTGGGAGTTCTTTAACCAGGATGCCAGCTCGGTGGATAACAGCCAATCCACCGCCACGACCCAGGGAGCGGGGCTTCTGGATGTACAAATAGCCTTGGGGTGTAGCTTGATTGAGTGTCACAACGTCCTGCTGACTTTGCCATGTCTCTGTTAAGCATAGGATGTCAATGCTTCTGTCAGTGATAATGTCGTGGATGAGTAGTGCTTTGTTGTTGAGGGAGCGGGTATTCTGCAGCATAAATGTCACGTAGTTGTTCGTAGCTGCTGGGGGGAACAGGGACGGAGAAACCAGCACACTGTCAGCACAGGCCAGGGACCTCAGGTAGATAGAGCGAACGGGAGGTTTGGTCGGATGACGTTGTTTGTTGTGATGACGACATCGCCGTGCGACAGACCGTCTGTCAGAAACAACGGCAGGGATAGGAGTTTCGGAGTAGGAAAACTTGCATCTGGATGCCCGGTGTATGTAGTGGGGACGACGCAGAAGCCCAAGGGATTTGATAACGGCGAGGCAGTCGGGGATAGTGTGGTAGAAAAAGTTACGAAGTTCCAGCGTGGAGTAATGGAGCAGCATCACAAGAAGAGCGGCGAGCCAGCTAGCAGCTAGCACCATTAGCCCTGCAGAAACCCGACCTCAAACCTCGGCAGCGGTGATGAAAAACAGCCCAGTTGGAATGGCCGGACTTGAGGGATAGTTCGGGGATAGTCCTGGGAGCGTGGCAGAGAGGAGCCCAGTCGGGGAAATCCGGAACGGAGACTATACTGATAGCAGAGCGTGATGGTGAGCTCGTTTTGCTAATAGCAGGATGGCAGAGGCTAAGAGCTAAACAACAGCCACACGTAGTCGGCTGAGCAACGGAGATGGCAGAAACACAAAACCAGAGGAGAACAATATTTCCGCTGTGTATGGGAATTAAATAGGTTGATGGCAGAGAGTGGTAGACACAAAGTAAGCGTCGGCATGAAGAGCGGCGAAAAACACGCCTGCGTCCCCTCAATGTTGACAGGGTTTAGTTTAACTGTACCAATGCACTATACAATAAAACTACACTGTAGGTCAGTGTGTGTAGGTGTACTTGCACAATAAAACAAAACGGAAACATAGGTAATACTCCAACTGGGGCAGATTTATTTCAAACATTTTACCAACACACTATAGGCATGTAAAAACAAACATTTTACCAACGTACTATACAATAAAACCACACTGTAGGTTTGTAAAAACAACAAATATTTTACCAACACACTATACAATAAAATCACACTAGGTATATAAAAACAACAAGCATTTTTTTTTTTAAATAAACACAAGCAAAACGTTATACCTACCTGAACTTTATACCTACCTGAATGTTCCAGTATTTAGGTCGTGCCACTCCCTGAAACAGTTCTTTTTGACAGTGAAGCACAGAGGGACCTGGCACTTCTTGCAGTACACAGGTGTATTCACCCTTTTGAGTCCAGCATCTAGGCACCTCCTGCAGTTCTTCCTGACCTTGGTGGCATCTTCCCCATAATACTCGGGCATGCATGTGAGTGGTGGAGGAGGGGGTGGTGGAGGTGCAGGGCCTTCAGCAGGGCCTTCAGCAAACTCCAACAATTCTGCAGCAAGCTGCTCCCTGAAAGTCTTCTGGGTGTGTGGCTTTGTCCTGCTGGGGTCACTCCTCATCTAACAAATGTGGAAAAACAAAGAGATTAGATTAATTAACTGGCTTATACTTATAGGATAATATTGGATTAATATGTCTGCATGTCTGCACTATAACTGTTCCACAGTAAGAGGGCGCTATAGGTGTAAGGAGGCGCAGCTATTGTAGCTGACGTCAGGTATAAGGGATTGTTCCCTCCCTTTCTATCTCTCTCTCTAACTCTCATGGAGAGCAGGTCAAGTGGTGCAATGCATATATGAAAATAAACCACGCCAGATAAGGCTAAAGAAGACCTCGTCGTCATGACCAGTTTATTGCTATACATGTGACTGTCAACAGGTTATGGGCCCAGATCACGGAAGAGCGAAATAACGATAGCTAGTTAGCTGAAAAGTTTAGGCTAGTTTAGCGGCGGGAAAACCGTGGGACGCTAAAGCTAAGCTAACGGGCAGCTAAGCTAAGCTACAATCAAAAGATGGCGACCAGAAGCAGACGCAAGTGGCCCACGTTTGACGGAAGGGCAGTAGAATACGAGCTCTGGGGAGAGCGGATGTTGTGCTGTATGCACGGAGTGGGGCTGAAAAAGACAATTTTGACGGGCCTCGCGGGAGAAATAACGGAGGCCGCGCGA
The DNA here is from genome assembly GCF_902827115.2 of Pseudochaenichthys georgianus. Lineage (NCBI taxonomy): Eukaryota > Metazoa > Chordata > Actinopteri > Perciformes > Channichthyidae > Pseudochaenichthys > Pseudochaenichthys georgianus. Next base: position 45,673,161 of record NC_047506.1, on the reverse strand, counting down.
GCCCTGGATACTAAGCTGAACGCCGACGCATACTGCGAACTAGCACCACTCCTAGACAACACAAGCTTGGGGCTGATATTCCGGGAGACAAAGGACAAAGGCCGAGAGAGTCTAAAAGTGTTAAGAGAACACTACATCGGCAGAGCTAGGCCCCGGATTGTATCCCTGCGTTGACCGCATGTATCCCTGCATTGACCCGGTCGCCGAGGAGGCGGGAGAAAGGGTAATGAAGGCCTGGGCAGTGCCAAAGAAAAAGACCGGACCCCCGACGGAGATGGCGTGTTGGCGATGTGGAGAAAAGGGTCACCGAAAAGATAATTGCACAACAACTGTTTGGTGTAGTTTCTGTAAAACTGTGGGACACGCAGACAGAGTGTGTAGAAAGAAGCGCGAACAGAGCGCTCGGTACGCGCACGTGCAAGATGGCGGCTGTGGACAAGATGGACGTGAGGCGAGTCGAGACGATGCCCGGAGAGCAGCGGGAAGAGAGGACTTCACCTTTGGGGCGCAGACAGCATACGCCAGCCGGTCAGCGCAGCAGGCCCAAAGGAAGGGACTGATCGTGGACACAGGTGCGTCGTCCCACATTATCAATGGCAGGAACTGATTCAAGAACTTTGACAGCACCTTCGAGCCGGAGAGACACATCATGGAGCTGGCAGACAGGAAGCGCACTTTCGGGTTGGCGCACGGGAGAGGAGACGCACATAGACAGTGAGGGGCGCCGGTGTACAGTGACGTTGAAGAACGCCCTCTACATACCCTCGTTCCCCCAAGAAATATTTTCTGTAAAATCTGCTACTGCAAATGGTGCCAAGGTGTTCTTCAATGAAGGTAACGATGTTCTTGTGGAGCCTGGCGGTACGAGATTTAACATTGAGGTGTACAAGAGAATGTATTATCTACAAACAGAATGTAATGAAAATGATGTGTGTAATGTCAGTCATGATATTCAGACATGGCATGAGATCATGGGTCATTGTAAATACGAGGATATACTGAAGCTGCAGGCGGTAACAGTAGGCATGCACATTAACGGTGAAAAACATAGACCTAACAAAGAATATGATGTGTGTGTATAAAGGGAATGTTCACTCAAACAAGGAACAGAGGTCCCACAGAAAAAGTAAAGACACCACTTGAGCTAGTTAACACAGATCTAGCCGGTCCAGTAAATAATGAGTCCATAGGTGGCTTTAAATATATGCAGTCTTTCACAGATGTGTATACAGGGGCAGTGTTTGTTTACTTTCTCAAAGCAAAGAGTGACGCACTTCAGGCCACAGAGAAATTCCTTGCAGATGTAGCTCCGTATGGCAGCGTACAATGCCTGAGGTCCGACAACGGAACAGAGTTTACAAATAGAGTGTTTCAGTCACTGCTGAGAAGGAACAAGATCAGACACGAGACGTCCTGTCCTTACTCCCCGCACCAGAACGGGATAGCTGAGAGGGAAGGGCACACTCTTTTTGAAATGGCTAGGTGTAAGCTAATAGACAGTAACTTACCTAAGAGTCTATGGCATTATGCGGTCCAAGAAGCAGCTTACACCAGAAATCGGTGTTTTAACAAGCACACGGGCACCACCCCATATACAGCACTGACAGGAAAAAGGTGTAATCTAGCCAGGATGCACACGTTTGGGTCAGTGTGTTAGGCTTACCAACAGGACAGAGGAAAACTCGAGTCCAGGTGTGAGAAAGGACTTTTTGTAGGGCATGACAAGGGCAGCCCCGCTTTTCTAGTCTATTATCCCGGTAAGGGGAAAGTGCAAAAGCACAGGTTAGTAATGTTTGTCTCAAAGACAACATGTGAGAACGAGACACAGACACAGGAGCCAGAGCTGGACTCCAGAGTAGGGTGTGAGAAAAGAGAGACGCCACAGCCTAGTGTACTGAGCACAGACATGCAGACAGACGGTCAACAGCCACCGGAGGATGATGGCGAGAAGCACCCTAGGGTGACGTCATGTGCCTCATGCAGTGGGAGATATCCCCCCCGGGAACATAAGCCCCCAAAGTATCTGAAAGACTATGCCCAGAGAGAAAGTGACGAGGATGACAGTACACTTACCAGCATAGATTACTGCTACAGAGTAGTGAGTGGTGTACCTCAGACCTTTAAAGAGGCCATGATATCCCCTGAGTCAGGAAAATGGGAGAGAGCGATGGATGAGGAGATGAGGTCTCTGGAGGATAATCATACTTTTACTCTAACAAAGTTACCCGAGGGTAGACAGACAGTGGGAGGCAAGTGGGTGTACTCAATCAAGGAGGGTATTGAAGGGCACGACAGGTACAGGGTCAGGTTTGTAGCTAAAGGCTACAGTCAGAGGGAAGGAATAGACTACGGTGAGACATTCTCCCCTACAGCTAATCTGACCAGTGTACGGGTAGTTATGCAGAAGGGAGCCGAAGACAACTTGATTTTACACCAGATGGATGTGAAGACAGCCTACCTGCACGCACCCATTGATAGGGATATATATATGGAACAACCTGAAGGTTACGAGAAGAAAGGAGAGAAGCTAGTGTGCAAGCTAGAAAAATCCATTTACGGCCTGAAACAGTCTGGGCGAAATTGGAACGAGATGCTTCATACATGTCTAATTGAAGATCACTTCATACAGAACCCAGTAGACCCCTGTGTTTACACAAAGGCGTCAAAAGAGTCAGGAAAAGTGATAATTGTGATTTGGGTGGATGATTTGATCTTCGCAGCAGACAATACTAGAAACCTAGAGCAGGTGAAAGGTATGCTCTCCACCAGATTCAAGATGAAGGACCTGGGCAGGTTAAAACATTTTCTAGGCATGGACTTCGAACAGTCTGCCAGTTGTGTAAAAATATCCCAGAAGAGATATGTGGAAAATATCCTGAATCGTTTTGACATGCAGGAGTGTAGAACTAGGGAAACACCATGTGATCAAAAGCTAGACTACAATGAGGATGCACACAAATTGACGGATGTAAAAATATATAGAGAAGCTGTAGGCAGCCTCATTTATTTGACAACATGTACTCGCCCTGACCTATGTTTTGTAGTGAGCAGAGTTGGGTGTAACGTGTTACAAAGTAACGTGTTACGAAGTAACACCTGCAAAGAACACATGCTAAGGTGAAGCTAACGCACATAGCTGTTGTTTATTTATATCACACACGTAGTCTGTTCTTCTTCTCTGTTTTCCGGTTGTTGCCACAAACACAAACAGAAGTACCACAGGGTATTGTGTGAGTATGGGTACAGACAGCTCAGTGGTTTCATGGAAAACAAAGAAACAGCCCACAGTGGCACTATCAACTTGTGAAGCCGAATATGGCGCTAGCCTTGACAATACAGGAATGTATTTATCTGGAACAACTGCTCGAAGGAATGGATGCCTATGTATATAAGAAAACTGTTGTTTATGAAGACAACCAGGGAACCATTGCACTTGCCAGAAACCCTGTGTGCCGACAGAGGTGTAAACATGTGGATATAAAATATCACTTCATTAGATCTGTCATCAGAGAAGACAAGATGACACTGGTTTACTGTCCTACAGATGACATGGTTGCAGACGCTATGACCAAGCCAGTCTCCAAACTGAAATTGAAAAAATGTGCAGGGGTCATGTTCGGTGTGTAAAATATTGCCTATTATGTAATATTGACTGCCATGTTATTTTGCTGTTTTGAACTGTTATTTTTCTTGGAACAGTTTTACAGTATACACGTCATTCATAAGTGGGAGTGTTAAGTGTAAGTATTAATATGTCTGCATGTAACTGCACTATAACTGTTCCACAGTAAGAGGGCACTATAGGCGTAAGGAGGCACAGCTATTGTAGCTGACGTCAGGTATCAGGTATAAGGGATTGTTCCCTCCCCTTCTATATCTCTCTCTAGCTCTCATGGAGGGCAGGTCAAGTGGTGCAATGCATATATGAAAATAAACCACGCCAGTTAAGGCTAAAGAAGACCTCGTCGTCATGACCAGTTTATTGCTATACATGTGACTCTGTCAACACAAATAAATAAGTAAACACATGTATTTATTCATTCACTGGCCATTCATTTAGAACATGTAACTAAAAAAAGACAAGTAACACTATTTAGCATTTTGCCTAATCATTCCTGTAGCTTCTTGGCTAAGCTAGCACTGTGACGCAGTTCTACCAAAAACATAAGTAATATATAAAAACAGAGAGATTACATACCTTTCCCGTGGTGGAAGTTCAACATCTGAGTCACTACTGTCCGGATCCAGGTCTCGCTGGAGGAGATCTTCATCATCCGAAGAAGAGTCATCTGATATGATCATAGCCCCGCTATCATCAGCTAGCATCTCTAGCACCTGCTCGGTGGTGAAGCTCTCCCTTCTGGCTGCCATTATTTGCTAAAATGGAAAGAGGATACACAAGAAAAAGATCTAAAAGCAAATAAATCAACCTCCTTGAAATGTGCTCTGTTACCTATTACCTGCTATCGTTGCTGCGTGCTGCGGTGCGGTCTTGCTGCGTAATGCGTAATGGAGCCGGAGCGGGCGTAGTTTATACTACGCAGGATCATATATTTGGAACCCATTGGTCGATTTGGGTGATTGACACCTTTTCTGAACCGTTAGAGCCAATAGAATCGAGTGACTGTTAGTAAGTCCCGCTAAACACGTACGTCAAGTAGAGAGAGGTTTGCGTAAACAGCACGTGAGACAGCATTAGCTCGGGACTGCAACACTTTATACCTACTCTGCTGCCATGAATGTAATGATAGATTATCAGGAACAATTCTAAAGTGACTAAGAGACATTGGATTAACCTTAAACAGCGTTTTTATTCCCTTGAACACGAGCTTTGATCACAAAACAGCAACGGTAAGACATAATTATTGTTATGGTTTTGAAAACTGTTGTTTTTTTAATTCTCTGTTCTGGCTGCTAGCTCAGTGAGTTTGTGTACTACAGTGATGATACTTATAACAAAATAATCTGTGGAGTATCAGCTTTCAGGTGATATGTAGTTTGTGCAGAACATATTACATTTCAAAGATCGTTTTTGCTAGTTAGCACCGGAAGTAGCATCTGCCCGTTTTAGCTAAGGGCTAATGCTAACCCTTCTTGTGAGACTTGTGTTTTGTTTCGGTAAAATTGGTTCATAGCGTCAGTTAACTGAGATTCTTCTCGTTAATCTAGTATAACACATTAATAGGTTTTTAAATATTAAGATGCACTGAGACAGTGTCGTGAAAAAAAAAAAACAGGGTCCCCGCCGCCGGGGACCTTCGGGCTTAACAGGTTAATACATGGGTGAAAATCGCTTGTGTCCATAGAGATGTAGCACCTTATTTCAGACTCCAGCTTTCTGCCTACTACCTGCCTAAGTTTCAGCACTTTCAGTTGTGTTTTGAAGAGCATTTGAACACATCAATATTTTAGATCAAATAAAGTATATCTAATCTTGTAATTCAATAATATATAGTCTTTATATATCAAAGAATCATAATAATAATAATGTAAATGTTTACATTACACTTCATTATTTGTTATGCTCATACTTTTACCTTTACAATCGTTTGCTTTAATATGCAGTATATTTTTTGTATATGTTTGTGTTTGCTTCCTCCTGCTCCCTTTTGGACACATACTGTATGATTTATTATTAATATGAAGATATTATTAAGATAAGATAAGATGTTACTTTATTGATTGAACATTTGAGTTTAGAATGTGCTGTCCCACGGTAATTCAGAAGGCTCACAGGTCACAAAATTAGACCTGTTTTTTTAAAACAATACTGTAGGTGCTTTCCCACCGTCTACAGTTTGATTTGTATAGAGGGAGCTCTGTGGCTGAATGGCTAGCGATTAGGTGTGGCGCATTTGTCATTAGGTGATCAGAGCTAACTGCCTGCCGTCAGATTTCATTTAAAAAACAGGTCTAATTTTAAGACTATGTCTGCGCTCATAAAGAATGATAAGAATAAGAATAATGCGTATTGAACTGGTTTCATTAATTAGTGAGTTTATGTAACACTAGAACCGCCAATCGGGTCAATTTGTGTGATGTGTGTTGTGTGTGTGCAATGTAACTTTTTTTCAATAAAATATTAAAGTCTCCCAGTCCGTGACTTTTCCTCAAAGTGTGTTATGTAGCACCCTATGTTGTTAAAAATTGCATTCTAATAGCGGGATTTGACGGTTTTAGGTAGGCCTATACAAAAACCTTTGGCGGTTCTAGTGTTAAGGTAATTAGGTACAGTAGAAGCCCTTTTTTATCAGTAACGAATTTAGCAGTTGAACATAAAAGTCAACTAACTGAGGGTCACTTGCAATGACAGTGTTATGTCTAACTGTAAGCTTGTCACTCAGAGTAACCTACAGTTAATTTAGCTGCTGGAGAAGAAAGATCAGGGGGGGAGGGGGGGAGAGAGCTGTGGTTGATGGGCCATTAGTTGTGACACAGCTGAGAGCTACGCGTCGGGATCCTGATCTGCCGACGAGGCTCCATTAAAATATACATATATTTAGTGAATTACTGAGTTTAGGCATGTTAATAAAGTTTTAATGAAGTTGAATACAGCATATTCATATGTGTCAGTGTGTTCATGTCAATTCGGCGAACATAAACATACATGATCATGGTGAAGATGATGATTAAATTAGGATTAAAAATCGAGAGCCGGGTTGCATTTCCTCCCGTTCGTTTTTTTCGACTAAACAACATTATTTTGTTAAATAACAACATGGTGATGTTTTGTAAATGATTACATGGCTCTTAACAAAGTTCCGCTGTACATCCAGCGTACTGTATCTGACTTTATTTCACATGAGCTCCAGTGTGGAACCCCACTGCACCCCATGGTGGATCAATGATCCATTGCAGCTGGCTTCATTATAATTACATTTATTTATCACGGGGGAGGTCTCAAGTCAAGCTGGAGGTTTTCCCTTGAGCGAGGGCAGATCACGTACCAATCACGGCACTCACGTTTCAAACTGTCTGAAATGAAGCGCTACATATGTAATGGGCAGCATTAATATATACCCACATGACAGCTCATTGTTACTTTGTAATTCTACTCCACTACAATTCAGAGGTTAACCTGGTATTTTTACTCCACTACATTTCTTTTAGTTACTTTCTTCTGATTCTGATTAATGATGTGAAATATAAACAATCCTTAAATTAGACTTTAGTTACACCTGAGTAAAATTCTGGGAAGGTGATTGTCAAGTGCCAACAATCAGGAGAGATAGTTGGTGCTTGAGAAGACTAAACATTGATCTGCAGATCCCTATAAAGTATATTAATCACTCATTATTCTCTACCAATAGTTAATTAAAGACTGTATATAATTGCTATTTTTCACATCCCTTTCAATATTTCAGCATTTAAAATACCTAGCCATTCTTTTGCGGTTATTTTGGTGAAAGTAACTAAAAAGTAACTAAAAAGTAGTGTAACTCATTACATTTCAGAGACAGTAATATTGTAATGTAACTTATTACGTTCAAAAGACAGTAATAAGTAATATATTACATTTTGGAAGTAACTTGGCCATTACTGGCCACAGGTAATGTGAAATAGAATTATGGATAAATGGTGAAAACACGCAAACAAAACCTGACTTTAACAGTACAAGTCCATGAAGAAGTTGTTAGAAAAATATACACTTTTAAATCATTTATACTAATTAATAATATCCCATTAGTTTAAATTAACATGGCTTGACATGTCTATCTTGTTTCACTTCTCCCATTTTTTGACTAATGCCTTGTTCTGAACATTTGACAGCATACATGCTACTGCAAAGAGCTGGTTGATGTTAGTAGTAATAACAATCCCGCTTCAATCACATTAGTATGCATGAAAAGTGACAGGTGACACGCCCCCAATTATGCAAAGTCCCGCCTCCCATTGTTTGAGATCCTTTGATGTGAGTGGGTACAATTATGTTAATGAGCTAAGTCCCGCCTCCCTTTGTTCGAGATCCTTTGATGTGAGGGGTTAGGTGTTATAACAGGTAGGTGTGAAAAGCCCCCCTGTGTAGTGCCTTTGTTGTCTAATCATTTGATGTGTTGATTAAGGCAGTCTCTTTGAAGTTATGTTGTCTGGCCCCTGTCGCCTCACACCCCTTTGTAGTCTAATCATTTGATGTGAGGTGTTATAACAGGTAGATGTGATATAAGCCTCTGATGTTAATCTAGGTGTTGATTAAGGCAGTCTCTTTGAAGTTATGCATGAGACTGTCTGGCCCCTGTCCCCTCAGAGTTGTCTAATCTAATTAGCCTTTGATGTTTGCCCCTTTGATGTGAGGGTTGAGGTGTTATAACAGGCAGGTGTGATTTCACACCGGTGTGTTATAAGCCTCTGATGTTAATCTAGATGTCTCTTTGAAGTCATGCGTGAGACTGTCTAGCCCCCCCCGCCCCCTCACAGCCCAGGCCTCTCCCCCTTTCTTCACCCCTTCCTTTGGCTATGAGGCCAGCAGATGGTGGGGGATGGAATTAGATGAAAATAGAAATACGCTCAAACTAAATAAAAAGACAGTAATTTCCACTCACCAAGTCACCTTTCAAAAAAGAAAAAGTGGCCAAGAGACGCCTCGATATGGGTTTAATCAGCGAGAGGCCTGTGACAACTTACCGCCATCCGTCCGGAGCGCCAGTCAAGAAACGAATGCAGCATCTGTGCGGGGTTCAGACACATCCAGCCGAAGATCTGTGCACAAACTTATCTCGTGCCCTCTTTGGTCATGTGCGCGCGTTCATGTGTGTTGGATGAGGGGCTCTGTGAGGAAGTGGCAGATTTTCCCCGGTTGTGTACTTTCAAATACGTAAAGAGGGAAATAATAAAATATCCTATTGTCCCCATGATCTTTGTCTTTTTTTTAATAATTACTTCACACAACTATAAGGAAGCCCAATATGAAGTTATGTGAGGTTGTATGGGGGTAATATTAGAATGTTCTGTATGCAACAAAAAAAGGTTTGACTGGTGAAAAAGACTCTCACTTTTTGCAGATGACTCCTCATGTTTATTTTTAAGTTTTTGTGAAACTCTTAACTACAAGGAAGTATCTGTTTGCAAAGAGGGTATTCATATTAATTAAAAAAATATCTTATTTAGGTTTTAATAGTGATAACTAAGGATGTTCTCTTAAGTTGTAGGGCTTGTGAACAAATAAAAAGCTGTAAACACTTAAAATACATATAATCAACAGTGTGAGGGTAAATTAAAATATTCATTTACAGACATACAAGGCTTTGTCTACTGAAGATCAATGCAAGGGCAGAGTTTCACTCTGTGGGGGGACAAAAGAAGCATCGTTAATCACCTGGACAAAGGACTCATTAAAGCAGAGATACCATATGCAGACACATACCTGAATATCAGCAGGAGAGGACTCTTTAAAGTAAATATATTATAGGGTTATAATAAGATATATATGTGGTGGAATTAGTTTAAAACAGTCACCTTACACTTTTAGTTGTCCTCTCTAAATTAGATGTAATGTTTTTTTAAATCATTAGTGTTAATTAAGGGCTATTGTTATTTTGGTTTGTAAGGGGATAGGAGTTCAACTTGAAAAAATTGTACAGGATCATTCTAAGAAGAGCGAGAGGGCTAATGAGCCAGCACCATACCTCCACTATGCATTTTCTTGACCTGTATCTGATCTTGACAAACTCTGGTAAGTACTTTTTATTTTTATTTTATAATATAATGTAATTATTAAAAAAAAATGGTAGGGGGTTATAAAGTATATTATTAGATACTTAAAAATGTTATGTTTTTTCTGTTTACAGTAGAGACCCTGTGTGCTGAAATCTACTCAAACAGAGTACTTCATGGTAGTGGTCAGCTTTTAAACACAAAAGTGTATCTTTCAGTAACTTTCTGAGAGAATTTAAGTATAAATCTGTCAAATGTTCAAAACAGCCTTGTTTCACTGAAATAGCCTCAAAATCACAAACTGCCATTAAGAGTCAGATTCTTAATGAGATCTACTGACACAAAGTACTTCATTATCTACTTTTCAGCTTTTATACACAAAAGTGTATCTTTCAGTAACTTTCTCAGAGAATTTAAGCATAAATCTGTCAAATGTTCAAAACAGCCTTGTTTCACTGAAATAGCCTCAAAATCACAAACTGCCATTAAGAGTCAGATTCTTAATGAGATCTACTGACACAAAGTACTTCATTATCTACTTTTTAGCTTTTATACACAAAAGTGTATCTTTCAGTAACTTTCTCAGAGAATTTAAGCATAAATCTGTCAAATGTTCAAAACAGCCTTGTTTCACTGAAATAGCCTCAAAATCACAAACTGCCATTAAGAGTCAGATTCTTAACGAGATCTACTGACACAAAGTACTTCATTATCTACTTTTCAGCTTTTATACACAAAAGTGTATTGTTCCCGAAGAAGAGCTCTCCTCTACATAATATCCATGTAAGGTCTTTAGGACATATAGGACCATGATAACATGACATATGAAGAATATATTTTCTTTAAAAGATGGTATTATAGATAACCTTTATAGAAACAGTATATCTCATATCACTTGCCAAGATCGCAAACGACAATTAGCAGAAAAGAAAAAGTAAAGAAAACCTAAGAAAAATAAAAAGCAAAATGAAAAGGAGAAGAAAAATGAAAAGCAAACGCAGAATGAGAATGAAAAGAAAAGGGGCAAAAGGACGGAAAACGAAAAAGACAAAAAGAAGGAAGGTGAAAAGAAAAAGGAACAAAGTGAAGACATTTAAACTAGAGGATGCTGATGGTGTTGTAGAGCCATTGCCGGATCGTAATAATCTTATAGATCATCTACCGCTAACCGACTGCTGCGAATGTGTTGAACAAATACAAAAAGCAATGGCAGAGCTTTGCTTCAGTATAATGAGAGAAAAAGCGCGATACTATGGAATTGCCCAAATTGGCGACAGTGCCAGAACATGTATTAAAAGACTGTTGGAGGATCTCTAATCTAGTATCGGTTGCCATTACATCGAAGGATACGCCAAAACGTGTGACGACATAGACAAAGCTTTTGAAGACAATCATATGGTACCTGTCCTTACAGCTACAAAAATCCTACGCCAGGTATTCAACAGACCACAAGAAGCACAAGAAGCCCCAGAAAGGATTACATTCAGAGCTAATAATGGTGAAACCGAAGAAGAAGCAAAGCAGATTGTAATCGTTGCGGGTGAAAGGATAGAGAATTTGCATGTGATGTTAATGCATTTATCTGATATAAAAAATGCATTCGTATACTTCCAAGAGACCCCTAAACATCTACTTGGGCAATGTGAATTGAACGATAAACCGATCACTGTAAATGAAAAGCGGAGAGAAGCAGCAGTGCAAATCGTTAAGTCTATTACCTTGTATGCACTACGACATTAACTTGGAAAAATGTAATGTGTTTTTATGAAAATGTGTTGAATGTTGTGTTTTCAATTAAACAACCATTACAAAATGAAAATGTCTTTTTATTTTTTGCTTTCATATATAGTAATAGTATTGTAAACGAAACATTTAAAGTGTATTGTATGCTCTGTTTTTGACACAAAGATGCATTACATCTAAAAACAGAGCATACAATGAGAGCACATGATACACTTTTGATGTTTGTTTCATTTCTGCTGTAATGTTACAGAATGTTTCGGAAAATGAAGATTCCAGGACCACATTAAATGTTTCGTTTACAATCGTTTCGCAATGACCCGGAATAGTACTGCCAGAACGAACGATATCCAAAATGTCTTCCAGTTTACAAACTTCAGCCATTCTTTTTACACAGGGTTAACTACTCGTTCTGTTTTCAACCGTCCTCATCACCACACTTATTAAAAGGGTATTGACTACATTATGATCAATATATACAGAGCGTTTTGCATAGTAGTTTCCCATTTTTATTTTACTTTAAAGAAAGAAAAGTCAATGTATCGAACAAATCCCTGGCTTCAGTCAACTGCTGGTTATTAGTCTTCTTCTTCTCCATCCAACTCGGCATGGATCTTTTCAAGTCTCTTCTTGAGGCGTCTGCAATTTTTGAGATTGTGAAGTAAAGCCTCCGAAGCGCCTTGGATCCTCCAATCATCCTTGAAAATGTCTTTATCAATAAAAGTCTGGTCGATCTCAGTAATGAAGTCGGTGAGCCAGAGTCTTTTCATTAACGCGTTGTAATTGTTTCTGAAGAAAAAATCGGGCATGTCATTCAGAAAATCGTGTTGCCTCTGGCCGGGGTGACTGACTCGGCACCCGTTGCAGATTTCTTCTCTGTACCGATGTATCACCCTCTCCACAATATCAACCAACACCAATTTCACTGTGTCCATAAACAGAGACGTATTGGCCCCCGGAGTAACATCAGCAGCAGTAGTACTGCAAGATTCGGGTGTCCAAAATGGTGGTGATGATGGTAGTCCAGGAGTCTGTTCCTGACTGCAACTCGCGGGGGGAGTCTTTGTTTTTCTCAGATCCATGGCTAGTTTACAACGGTCGTCTTAGTGGGGTCCTTCGTTTTAGATGATTTGCTGAGTGGAGGGTGGGACTTATTGCATTGAATGGGGGAAGTCGTCTATAGAATTGAGAGTTTTTAAAAAGAAGTTCTTTAAGCGTTGTAGCTTTTTCATCTATCATTTCCAGCCAAGCAGCAATAGGTCAAATGTAAGAATAAGTAATAGTTTGTCAAGATTTTACGGAAAAAGTCAAAAGTATAGTTTGTCAGAAATATGGAAAAGTCATTGTATACAAATAGTATGTTGAAAATCAAAAGAAAGAAAACTCAATTCATTACAAATTAATGAATATTTTACCCATTTCTAAAGTTTTGCACCCCTTAAAGAAAACCCCATTCCTTACCAAGTACTTCATATTATACCCTTTGTTAAGTGTTGCGTACATCAAGGTGTATCTTAAAGTATCTTGGTAGCAGAAAATAACTAAAATATGTTAGGTTATCAGAAAAGAAAAAACCTTGTTTAACTGAACAACTGTTTTTAAATAAAAAAAAACCCTGCCATTAAAAGAAAGCAAATTCCTTACAAAGTACTTCATATTCTACCAGTTGTTACGTGTTGCATACGCCAAAAGTGTGTCTAAGTAACACAAGAAAAGAGAAAAAAGCATTGATGTTAACAAAAACTGGATTGTTCCACTGAAATAATAAATAGATAATTTCAAAAAGTGCGTTAAAAAGAAAATGGTCACGATTATCATGTCATGTCACATTTCTATGTCATGTTTTCCTCCTGGGTTATTGTCTGGTCCTTTTCCCTGTGTTTTTCCTCCTGTCATTAGTTTCCCTGGTGTGTCTAGTTATCTGATTGTGTTCACCTGTGGCCCTTGTGTTTCTCCTCCCCTGTCCGGCTGTTTCTCGTCTTGTGTTTACCCCCAGTGTTGGTGCTTCTTTTGTTTGTGACCTAGTTCACCGTAGAGTGTTTTGTCTGTCCAAGTATAATTAAGTCCTTGAAATAAAGGTGTTATCAAGTGCTATCTGCGTTTGGGTCCTACCTGCTTCACTCTGCATATCAAACATGTATTCAGATAAAGTATTTTGTTAGAATATTAAGTCCAAGATGGTTACATTTTACCCCCTAAACCATTTGTATTATATTTTTGTTTTCCTAATAAAGACAGTCACCTGAATTAATTTTGTCTCCATACCTTTTTTTTTTACATTTTGTAACAATCTTTAAACATTTGTAGAGAACAAACACTGTGGTTAAAATGAGTGTCTTTATGACGTCTCTCACACCGTTGGTATTTTTCACAAAATTCATTTTTAAACACATCATCTTGATACAGAGATAACACATTTTCGTAAGACAACCCCGACGCTCTTTTTACATAGGTAGAAAACACAATGCTTTTCTTTGAGGGGTCCTTAGTTTTAAATGATCTGGTGAGGAGGGTGTGACTTGTTATGTTGAGTGGGAGTCCTCTGCAAAAGTGAGAGTGTTTTTCACCAGTATAATGTCCATCGATGTCTGACTCTGTTTAAAAAGTTCTTTAAGCTTTGTAGCTTTTCCATCAATCATTTTCAGTCAAGCAGTCAGAGGCACCCGCAAGGATGTCTGAAAAACCCTGCATGTAGAGTTGAAATACTCCAAAACAAAATCATCAGATGGGTCCTTCCCCAGCGTCACCAAACGGCTTGCGCGGTAATACCATCGCCCCGATGGTCCGCTTTTAGTTTCCCAGATGGTGCTTGTCAGGACTCTTCTCACTTCTGGCAGCGGGTGAATATCTCCTTCTTCTTCCTCCACATTGAGGGGCAGCGGTGAAAACACTTCTTTGATCTTGCATGCTGTCTGTGTTTCTTTGCTTTTCTTTGCAAATATCTTGTACACCGATGGTTCCACTATGGTTTCTTGATGCACTACTTTTTCCGATACAGTGGTTGCGTGGAAATCTCTGGAAGACACCAGAGTTAACACAGCCCAATCTGTTGAGGTCAGTGTCGCTTTAACACTACGGGGTCCATACGTTTCTCCATTCTTCAGATTGTAGAAATGCAGTTCATTCGCCATATAGTTGAATACATAACCCCAAACATCGCCATTCTTCATGAAGTTCTTCGGCTGGAGGCGTCTGAACCCGGCACAGATACTGCATTCGTTTCTTGATTGGCGCTCCTGACGGGTGGCAGTATTAAACCCATATCGAGGCATCTCTTGGCCATTTTCTTTTTTTGAAAGGTGACTTGGCGAGTGAAAATGACTGGCTTGTTATTTAGTTTGAGCGTATATTTCTTTTTTTCATCTATTTCCTCCCCCTTACTTTTAAATGAGCTGGTGAGGAAGGCGGGACCTGTTATGTTGAGTGGGAGGCAGAGCCCTCTGTAAAAGTGAGAGTCTTTTTCACCAGTCAAACCTTTTTTGTTGCATACAGCAAATTCTAATATTACACCCATACAATCTCACACAACTTCATATTGGGTTTCCTTATAGTGGTGTAAAGTAATTATAAAAAAGACAAAAGATCATGGGGCAATAGGATATTTTATTATTTCCCTCTTCAGAGAGACTTTCTTATAGTTAATAAAGTGATTACACATTAGTTCCCAATCCCTACAACTAAAGAGAACATCCTTAGTTATCACTATTAAAACCTAAATAAGATCTTTTTTAAATGAATATGTATACCCTCTTTGCAGAACAGATTATTCCTTGTAGTTAACAGTTTCACAAAAACTTAAAAAGAAACATCCTTAGCAAGCACAAATCATTTAAAACAAACCCTGAATCAAATCTAGAGAGGACAATAACGTTTTTTAGGTGTCTTAGTGAGTGGAAATTAATGGCTGTTTTATTTAGTTTGAGCGTATTTCTCTTTTAAAAACTGACTCCATCCCCTCGCTTCTCACCTCACAGAGAGTGTCTTAATTAACATATAGATTAACATCCCAGGCTTATCTCAAACCCTCACATCAAAGGCCAACTCCAGTGTGTGTGTGTGTGTGTGTGTGTGTGTGTGTGTGTGTGTGTGTGTGTGTGTGTGTGTGTGTGTGTGTGTGTGTGTGTGTGTGTGTGTGTGTGTGTGTGTGTGTGTGTGTGTGTGTGTGTGTGTGTGTGTGTGTGTGTGTGTGTGTGTGTGTGTGTGTGTGTGTGTTAATTGTTCTTAAAGGTACGGGTAGGTCATTTTGGAGAAACTAGAATTTGAAAGTACACAACGGGGGAAATCTGCCACTTCCTCATAGAGCCCCTCCTCCAGCACACATGAACGCGCTCACATGACCAAAAGAGGGCACGAGATAAGTTTGTGCACAGATCTTCGGCTGGAGCTGCCTGAACCCCGCACAGATGCTGCATTCGTTTCTTGACTGGCGCTCCGGACGGATGGCGGTAAGTTGTCACAGGCCTCTCGCTGATTAAACCCATATCGAGGTGTCTCTTGGCCATTTTTCTTTTTTGAAAGGTGACTTGGTAAGTGGAAATGACTGTCTTTTTATTTAGTTTGAGCGTATTTCTATGTTCATCTAATTCCATCCCCCACTATCTGCTGGCCTCATAGCCAAAGGAAGGGGTGGAGAAAGGGGGAGAAGCCTGGGCTGTGAGGGGGCGGGGGGCTAGACAGTCTCACGCATAACTTCAAAGAGACACCTAGATTAACATCAGAGGCTTATATACGGTGTTATATTCACACCGGTGTGAAATCACACCTGCCTGTTATAACACATCAACCCTCACATCAAAGGGGCAAACATCAAAGGCTAATTAGATTAGACAACTCTGAGGGGACAGGGGCCAGACAGTCTCACGCATAACTTCAAAGTGACTGCCTTAATCAACACCTAGATTAACATCAGAGGCTTATATCACATTGCATTTAGCTGACGCTTTTATCCAAAGCGACTTACAATAAGTGCGTTCGACCAACAAAATACAAACTTGAAGAAAACAGAATCATATAAGTACATCAGGCTTCATAGAGCAAAAACATTTCAAGTACTACTCAACTGGCTTTAGATAAGCCAGCCCTTTATTAGTATATAAGTACTTTGTTAATATTTATATCGCTCGAAGTGGAGTCGAAAGAGATGAGTTTTCAGTCTGCGCCGGAAGGTGTGTAAGCTATCTGTTGTCCTGATGTCAATGGGGAGCTCATTCCATCATTTTGGAGCCAGGATAGCAAACCCACGTGTTTTTGCTGATGGGAACTTGGGTCTTCTTCGCAGCGATGGTGCAGCGCACGTGCTGGGGTGTACGGTTTAACCATGTCCTGGATGTAGGAAGGGCCAGATCCATTCGCAGCACGGTACGCAAGTACCATTGTCTTGAAGTGAATTCTAGCAGTTACCGGAAGCCAGTGAAGGGAGCGGAGGAGCGGCGTGGTACGGGAGAATTTAGGAAGGTTGAAGACCAGACGAGCAGCTGCATTCTGGATGAGCTGCAGAGGTCGGAGAAGATGGAAAATAGTTTTTTGGGATTGGAATAGGAAGATTGGATCTTATCTTGAAAGAAAGTGCTTTTTGCCTGAGAGATCGAAGCAGAGAAAGAGGAGAGGAGAGCATGATAGGTTAGGATATCGTCACAGTGTTTGGATTTCCACCATTTCCGCTCTGCTGCCCGAAGGACGGTTATATTAGCACGCAGTGCATCATTTAGCCAGGGAGCAGGAGGGGACTGACGAGCCTGCCGAGATGTGAGAGGAGAGAGAGAGTCCAGAGAGGATGAGAGAGTAGAGAGGAGAGTTTCTGCAGCAGAGTTTGGAGGCAGCAATTGGAACGAGTCAGAGGAAGGGAGGGCTGAGATCACCGATGAGGCAAAGGTAGAGGGGGAGAGGGAACAAAGGTTACGGCGGACAGGTGCAGGATGAGAAGAGATTAGTTTGTTATGTTTGGAAAGGGGTAGAGAGAATGAAATGAAGAAGTGATCGGATGTGTGGAGCGGGTTTACAGAGAGGTTAGAAGTAGCGCAGTTCCATGAGAATATGAGATCAAGGACATTGCCAGCTTTATGAGTTGGTGGGGACGGAGACAGTGAGAAAGCAAAGGGGGTTAACAGAGATGTTAGTTCGTCTATCCTCCCCGTCTGGAGGTTGAAGTCTCCGAGAAGTACAGCGGGAGGGCCAGTTTAAGGGATGTGTGAGAGGAGATGATCTAATTCCTCCAAGAAGTCCCCCAAGGCGTCTGGTGGACGGTAGAGAACAACAATGGTTAAATGTATAGGATGGGTTACTGTGACGGCATGGAATTCAAAGGTGGAAGGAGTGAAGTTAGGTAGCTTGAAGAGGGAAAAGCTCCATTTGGGAGAGAGCAGGAGACCAGTGCCACCTCCTCTGCCAGTGGGTCTGGGTGTATGGGAGAAGGAATATGCTGTGGAGAGAGCTGCTGGGGTGGATGTGTTGGATGGAGTAATCCACGTCTCAGTGAGAGCAAGGAAATCCAGGGACTGCAGGGAGGCGTAGCCAGAGATGAAGTCAGCCTTAGGAACAGCTGACTGGCAGTTCCACAGGCCGCCTGAAACTAGATGTTGGATGTCAGTGGAGCATGTGGGATAGACGAGAGCAGGCCGGTTATATCGATTACGAGATACACAGGGCCAGTGATAATTGCGAGAAGACACATAAACAGGAATGGAGAAAACACACATGATTATAGCATAAGGGGCTAAACAACCAAATAAAATAAAATAAAACACCAGCGACAATTAGCTCAATCAAAGTAGGATTTGCCTCCTCTTTGACTCCCTCGTGACTCCCGCAGGACTCTAATTTCTTTGCCAGTCTGACGCTGAAGCTCCAGGAAAGTGCTACCTAAAATGGACACCTGATTGCTGAGTTCTCACAGCTGTGGGGCCACGTCCCTTTAATTAGTTAACTCTCTGCAGCTGGTGGCCCTCAAAAGGAAATCTAGACTGGCTTCCTCCTGACTCGTTATTGTCTTTTAAGTAAATTACATTAAACCCTAAGTTATAAAGTTATGAGTTTAACCCTTAATACAGTTACACCTACTCAATAAAGCTCTTAGTATTCTACAAATGTTTAAATCAAAGTTAACCCTACCAGTCAGTTAGTTCAGTTTTAAGGTTTTCAGTCAGATTACCTGTCCCAAGTTTCTGCCTGACAGATACTGTAACGGTTTTGAGATTTAAAATCACAATTTCAGTCAGATCAACTACAGAGCATTGATACAGAGTACACACACTGAAACAGATAAGTCTAAAAACAGAATGTTACTCACACAATTCTAGAAGTGTCCAGTTGCTTTCTTGTCAAAATCGAGTTGCAAACTCACATCAAAGGATTAGACTACAAAGGGGTGTGAGGGGACAGGGGCCAGACAACATAACTTCAAAGAGACTGCCTTAATCAACACATCAAAGTATTAGACAACAAAGGCACTACACAGGGGGGCTTTTCACACCTACCTGTTATAACATCTCACCCCTCACATCAAAGGATCTCGAACAAAGGGAGGCGGGACTTAGCTAATTTGCATAAACGGGGGCGTGTCACATGTCACTTTTCATGCATACTAATGTGATTGAAGCGGGATTGTTATTACTACTGATGTGGTAGGCTGTTGTGGAGCAGAATCTCTGATCCGCGCCGATCCTATATGAGTTTGTCTTAAAATAAGGAAAACCCTAAACAATAATCTGTTTTAATGATAAAAGGTAAGAATACAATACACTTTTACAGGGGTAGGCCCACCCCTGCTCTGGTCCAAATGCCGGGAGAACATCATCATCTTGACGGCAGGAGGAAAAAGAGACCGGACACAAGGACTAGTGCTGCGTACCGGTACGCCGAACCGGTACTGGACTTGTAAAAAGTTTCGGTTCAAGTCCGGTTAAAACCGGAACGTCGGGAACCGGTACTTGGACTCGCAAAAAAACTAGCACTTACGTATATTCTGGTGTCTGTGGTTATTTAAACATTCCCTGATAAACGTTATTCAGCGTCAATAAATGAGTGCTAATCCCAGTGTGCTCAGTGTACAACATCACATGTAATTTCACCTTCGATTCACGGTTTGAAGATGTAGAATTTCGCCACATGCTAATGCTAACCGGAAGTGAAGAATTTTCAGAATAAAAGTATTAAGTTAATAGTGTGAACTTCCGGTTTTTTCAGAATAAAACTGATTTAAATTAGTGTATTTAATTCAAAATTACGCCATATCAACATTGATTTTAATTTCTAACATTATGTATGCACATCACTATGTATGTAGTATGTACTGTATAATGTACACATGTAGAGTTGTAGAAAATACATGGTGCACAGACAGTACAGTACACTCTGACTGTACAGTCACTACAGTGTAGCCTATACTGTAGAGTAGGTGTGTAACAGTGTAATGCGTATAGTCTACTCTACCTTTCAGCAACGTTTTAGGAATTTAGGCTCAGTCAGCTCAGGGACTGTTTGGTTACTTTAGTTTGGTAAATGAAATAAATGTTTGAACTTTGTAGTAGTTCACTGTAGTTGCTGTCATAAGTCATTTGTAGACTAAGTGGCACATTTGTACTTTGTAGAGAAATGTAGACACAAGTTGGAAGGGAGCACAATACATCTGATGAGTTTGAATTTGAGTTGATTATGAGTTATTTTTCAATTGATAATTATCTCACAATAAGTTCACTTTAGTTACTCACACAACTTGACACAAGCCATGGGTTCAGGTCCGGACTTATAAGTCCGGACCTGAACCTGAACCTCTGGACTTGAGTCCGGACCTGAACCTGAATGTGAGTCCAGGTACGCAGCACTAACAAGGACTCAACAGGAGATATTGTAAAAACAACGGGAGGAGCTGTGTGGATGGTCCTCCCATAAAGGTCATCTATTGGCCCATATACAAACGATGGGCTTTCGTAGCGTATCAGCGCGAGCCAGCAGAGGACCCGGAAACAAGAGTCTGTAGTTTGTTTGTAGCAAAACACATCTGGTGTCCGTTATCACCCATTCTTGCCCTTTCTGCAACATTCCAGAGACTTGAGTTGTGTCTAAAGAATATTCCCTTGCTCACATCTTACTCCAAATACAATGGTTTTACTCCTCATATTTCCAACTCCCTTGTTACACAGACTATTATTATTGATACAAAGTAATTAAACACACACATACATTTTAGACTTATATTGTTCCAGCTACTTGGCATTCTGTGTTTAGACAATAATGTATCCTCTCCCCCCATTTCTAGTCTCCTGTCATGCAAACCTGCTCCCTATCTCACACAGAGCAACAACACATGTTTAAGCTAACTACTCCACAATGTTGTAGCAATTTAGAACCCACACATGAAAGAATAAAACAGATAAATCACAAACACATGTATTGTTTGAGCAGCAAACAATACATCATTAACATAAGCTAATTGTTAGTGTAGCCTAAGGGCCTCTGTGAACTTCCTTTCACCTTGAAGTCCGCTTTTACTTTAATGAAATGCATTCATTGACAATTCAGACTGACTATTGTCTTAACTGTGTGACTCAATTCTCAAGGCCTGCAGGATGTGCATTATTAACTTAACAAGAATATAACTGCCTTAAATCTGGGGGAAATACCCCCTTGGCTTCCCCTGTTATTTGCACATACTATTGATAATTAACAGAGAAACTCAAGGGGCCTCTTTTAATATCTGGAAATTGCAACAAGACTTTCTGCCTTTCAAATGTAACACACTTCTTATATATCAGGTGACATAAAAATGAATATTGTTAGAAATTAAAATCAATGTGTTATGGCATAATGTACCTTAAACATACCGTCAGTTTAAATGCTATTTTATTCTGGAAAAAAACGGAAGTTCTCAATACCAAGCTTTTATTCTGAAAATCCTTCATGACGACATCCGGGACTACCGCCCATTAGTATCATTAAAGTGGCTATTGACGCCGTTAACATGTATTACATATAAAGTTATGAAAGAGATAAGGAGGAGAAAAGGCATATGGAAGTAAGCAATGAATGTAAAATGTCGAAATCCTCTGTTTAACGCGATATCGGACACAGACGAACGAGGGGGGAAGTCCCCTAAGTCACTACAGCTCACAGGGAGAAGGAGCGAACAGCCAGCAAGCGGGAAGGACGAATGCTTGTAAGCTATCTTCTGCACGGCCAGCACCTGGGAGAGGAAGCTGCAGCCTTTCTCTCCTGACTGAACAATATCCTGTTTGTAACATTACCGTGCTTTTTATTAATTAAAGTACCAATTTTGAACCTTCTCAGAGACTCCATTTAGTCTCCTTTTTAAGCTTCTCTCCTGGATGCGAGAAAAACGATCACGGTTTACAATCTAGCGACCCGCTGACGTGATCTTCGTTGGACCGGGAGAGACTAAGAACCAGCTGTTTGACGGGGACGCGCCGTCCGTTCGACACACAACGAGCTCGAAAGACTTGGTAAGAGGAAACCTGTTAAGTCGAATTCCTCATAGTTTATGCAGGACAATGTTAAATTTGTGTGTCTGACGGAGGCCAGCGGATCCTGAAAATAGCTGTGCATTTAATGTTAAAACAACCAAATGTATAACAATAAGAATTATATACCTTGGGGCGTTGCTTTGTCACAAGCAGGGTGAGTTCAAATGTCTTCTTTTTCTTAAATGTAACCCTGCATGCTATTAATTTGTGTGTGTGTTGTATTTTAAAATATAAATGTGTGTGGCCATTGTACTTCGGGTAGGTGTCTTGTTGTGTTTTCATGTAGGTGTCTCTTGTTACGTTAGTAGTTAGTTAGCCTATGACCTAAGGATATATATGTCCATTTAACGATTTTTGTTAAGATCTATGAGACATAGCGAGTCAGTTAAGCACTGAGTAATTGAAAACCAACAAGGCATAGCGAGTTAACCCTGGGTTAAGTAACTGAAGTCAGTGCTAGTCGAAAACAGTTGAGAACTGTTTTAAAAAAGTCCTTTTTGAGGAAAAGGCTTGATTAAGGTGTAAGCCTTTATCAGTGGTCATAACTGTTCTATTTTCAACCAAGATATTGTGGGTGGAATACGGTATTTGGAGTTACAGCAGCAGTACGTTAAATTGACGACTGTCATTTAATAGTCGCTGATAGGTTTCCATATTACTCCCACCTAAGGTGTCTAAATGGCAGCAGTTGACCAATAGTGGATTATAAAGTAAAATATTACGCAGATAGCTTTATGGCTTATGCGTAAGGGTTCCTAACTTTAAGTGATGATATCAATAAGATAAAGCCCATTTTCATAGTAAACTAGATAGAAATGTTGTTTTGTGTTGAATTTTCTCCATTATTTAAACTCCCCTGTGAGAGACACGAAGTGTGTTTTCAAATCCCTTTGTTCTTCAGGTTAAATGTTGGAAAATCAGTTGCCATCTTGTCTTGCCCTCATGCTGAAAATAAGCCACACGGCAGTCACCATTTCGTGAAATGCTAATTGAAAGTACTCTGTTTGTTTTTACACACTCAGTCGCACTTACATGAGGCTAGGCACTCCATATTGAGAAGGACAAACCACATTTCTTGGCAGAGTTGGAACTATAAAATAGACAGGTTATCTTACAGGTTTGGTATTTGTAGGAGTCTGGTTTTGGAAGTATTTCTGCTTGCAAGTGTGTATTGGGTTTCTTTTGAGATATTCTTGTTTGCAAGTGCGTATTGGCGTTTCTTTTTTAATATTCTTGTTTTCAAATGTGTTTTGGCGGTTATGGGCTGTGTTGTTTAACCATATTCTAATTTTCTTCCCATTTTTAAGGAAATAAGCTTCTTCTTGTTAAAAATAGGTCAGTTTTGCAACAGCTATCCCTAGTGGATTGAGCTGGAAATTACAACAGCGCACTCTGCTGGTAATACAGAATTATTACAAAGATACTATCACATTTTGAAGCTTGATTTTAAGTGTTATGAATGAACACATGCGCCAATCGCCAGGATAGAATTGCAAAGTGGTTTCTAATTAAAAGATGAGAAACTTTACATAATATACTTTCAAACTAGACTGTAGAATATTCAAACACCAATTTATTGAAGCTAACACAAATTATGACATTTGCATAATTCCATATTATGCACTGTACACAGTAGATTTAGATTTTCACCAGATTTCTATTTTCATATCTCAAGGTCAAAACCATACACTGTACCATTTTTAGTTTAACATTTCAGGTTTTAAAATGTGCATAATGTTTATCTTTTAATTTACTTTATTAATATTTTACAAAAAAAATAAATAAATTCTAACTTAAAAAAAAAAAAAAAAAACTAAACCCCCCCCCCCCCCCAGATGTAAAGTTAAGTTCGGATGACATAGGATATTATTTATCAGGAACGAAGGTGCTAGTCGTAGGATTAGTGTTTCAATCTTTGATAACTTAATAATATTCATTCGAATAGGAAGAGAGCATGTCACCGAAATAAACTAAGTTGAGACCAGACGCAGAGCCAGGCACAACTGCAGATATTAAGGAAAGGGTAAAAATCAGATCAGATGCTTTAACCTTTCCAATTAAAAGACAGAAGACATGGAACCAAATAGAGAAACTGTTGGAACAGTGGCAAACAAGAGGACTGATTCCAGCAGATGATCAACCTGGACCAACAAAAGCCCATAGAAGAGCAGTACTCGACTATGAGCACGAACAATGCCTACAACAGCTAACTATATGGAGGGAAGCTGAAGAAAGATGTATAAGAGTTACAAGTCTCATACTCCATCTGGAATATGCCAGCCTATTGGCACACAGCATAAATGTGGTCCGAGTAGCACACCTGCCAGTGAGGGAAGACATAGCAGAAAAAACAAAAGACACCGTAGCTTGTAGGAACAAGACAAGGAGAAGGGAGAGGAAACTTCCAGAGAAGGCAGGGCAGACACCTCCAACAATTCACGCTCAGGAAGAACCAGAGAATGCAGGGCAGACACCTGAAACAGTTAAATCTCAGATAGTGCCAGAGAATCAGAAGCAGAACCATCAACCAGGAGGTTTCCAAGGAGGCACAGGCAGAAGACGTTTACGGTTTGAGGGATGTTACCATTGCAGCCAAATGGGCCATTGGGCTAGAGATTGTCCACAACAACAAATGAAACACCCACCACATGCACCAAACAACGGCCCTCCATGCAGATACCCCGGGGGAGGTTTCCATGATGACAATGGAGGCAGGGGGTCCCAGAGATGTCAAAGACGAACAGGGGTGCCAAACATGACCCAAATGCCACTGACACCCTGGTATCAACCACAACAATGAGGAAGCTCAGAGGACCAGACCACCAGGTGATGCATCTTCAGCACAAGGGTATTTTGAAATACAGCTACATTGAGCCATATCTGTCACCACAGGAGGGAGAGGTTTAATGTTTAATGTAAAACAAAATTGAGAGTAGCATTTGCATTTAAACATAAAGCATCCACAGAATAGAACATTTAGCAGACTATTTTTGTAATTATGAGAAGGAAAGAGATTACGAGTGATGTTGTTCCCCTACACAGAAAACTATTGTGTCCATACAGCTAGTGAGGTCAAGACGACGGGTTTCCACCAAAAAATATGAAGACGGAAACCTAGTACTCGCCGAAGACGGAGGATCCTTACCAAGTCCTCCTGTTTACACCAACTGCAGTTGAAGGGGCGGCAATACACCTGACGTGGAGCTGTTGAGACCTAAAAACAGAAACTCGATTCTGCTGTGGTGAAGTCTGGCTACAAAGGGAGGTGTCCGATAGGGTCGCTTGTCTCAAACCAGTGAAGAAGTCAACAAGAAACCAGCAGAACTAGAGAGTGACTGTTAGCGGGAGAACAGTGACAGAGCGACAGAGACTGGCCCAACATTTTCCAGCCAGTACATAGATAGACCCCGTCAGAAGACCGGGGCTGTGTTTAAAGGCGAACTTCATTTGTTGTTAGTGGAAGTGTAGTTTTTTAGTCAAACAATTATGTGATTTATGGAGTCAGATTACATTTTTCTCATAAACAACATTTTATAATCTGTTTTAAGGCAATGAGCTGCAGATTAAATAACATAACACTGATTGAGAGCTTGGATGAAGAAGTTGTAGGGTTTTTACAACAGTTTCAAGAATCAGTTTTATTTATTTATTCTTGAGTAACTTTAACTGATTTATAATGTAGTGTGTAAGGCAATATCTCATTTTGAGTGAGGGGCACCAGCCCTTCATGCATGTCACCATATGTAAGAATAGTTCGTATTTTCTCTCTAGTTTAGAGAAATATTATTTTATCATATCTTTGTTCAGCAGTATCAAACAATCCTCTAATCCTAGAGTTATTGAGACGCATTAGCGAAACCAGGGGTACTGTTTTTCGCAACAATGATGCATAACACCATGACAAAAGCCATTATTGAAACAAGTAAACCATTTTTTGTGCTAATGGCAGATTTTAGTGAATATGGTTTTATACCATCAGAAAACCATACATCATACAATATTGTGTGTACGCCTTATGGGTACACGGAGAATTTATATTTATTTAATGCAACGTTAGGGGTTTTACATGTCCTGTTCAGAAGAGTGTAATCATTGCAATATTAATTGAGCATGTTATGCTCAAAGGAGGGAGTGTCATGATTATACAGATATGTTGATTTCAGTGACGTTGTAGTTAATAAATAATAACATGTAGTTAACAATAGGTCTCATAACAACAAGAGGTATGCCGAAGCTTGGGCCTCCTCCAAGGAGCGAGTGGTCCAGTTGTAGATATTAGACGAATAAAAGTAATGAATATGTCAGAACTCTGAGTAATATTATCCAAGTTTTGTCTACACAGGCTAGGAAAGCTACAGAGATACCAGACGAGACACCAGAAGAGACTCCTGTTCGGCCAGGTGATTGGGTGAGGGTGAAAGTTCACAAAAGACAGTGAGCTGATCCCGGTGGACGGAACAGTGAGAAGTTGTAATGAACTTCACACGCGCTCCGGTTTAAAGGTAAAGAAAAAGGAGCAAATTGACACCACCTCACACATTGTCACCCTTCACCGGCATCTTCCAGAACATTATTGGGAGTTAGGACTGATTTGGCAGAGCTGGAACAAAACAATAAATAGAAATAAGATAAAGATAGAAACAGCTCAAAAGAACACAAGAACAAGCAAAACTCATCCTGAGCACACACAAACACTCACATCCGAAGTAAAAACAATAAGTGTGGCTTGATATCGAGTAAGAAAAAGGTTTATAACGCCGTGAGCATGGGTCTGCGGAGAGCATTTCTCCGCGATCCCAACTTAGCAGTCCGAAAAACGTTTACCCATTCAAACAGTCGTGGTAGATACCTTGTTTGTTTTAAACAGCATAAATACACAAACAACAATGAATACTTACAGGTTGTGTACCGGAACTCCCGCTGGTCCAAACAAAGTAGGAACAGCATCGTTCTTCAGTGCCCTACACTGTACATATCCGGCATGAATCGCTGAAAGGTTTTGGGAAGCTTTGTTTCGTGAAAGGCTGGCAGAGGGTACGGCCATAGCTCTGGGCGTGGCTACTGGGTATCTCTACGTTGCGATACCCAGGAAGTAAACAATGGAAAATGAGATATCTCCAGGCGAGGCGTTTTGGGGAGGTCTTTTTTCTGTTAGAGTTTTACTCCCTACAGGGTGTACTTTGAGGGTTTTGACTCTGCAGACCGTTTAAATGCAGAAAAACCTTCATAACACACAAGGGGACGGGTAATAACCAGAAAAGCATGTCATGGGACCTTTCAATATTTTCCTACGTACACTCATTTTGAAACGATAGACAATAAACGCTCTACTGTGAACGGCAGGTACTGTTAGAAGTATTCGTTTCTCTCGCGTCCAGGAAGAAGTATAAAGTAAGAATGAGAGACAACGGAGTCTCTGAGAAGGGTCAAATTGGTTACTTTATTAAATAGCGTGGTAATGAAACAAACAGAAGGTAGTGGGACAGAGCAGCTGCAGCTGTCCTCTCGCAGTCGCAGCCGTGTGAAAAGAGAGTGAACAAAGCTTCGTCACCTAACTATATATCTCATAATTTGGCTCCTCCTCTTCAATGACGGCTGTGGTGACGTAGAGGGACCTCCCTCCTCGGTCTTCTATGTCCGATATAGCGTAAAACAGAGGATTTAGACGTTGTGTTCTTCATTGTATAACTCCACACGCCTCTTCTCCCCATACTCTCTTTCATGACTTTGTATTTAATGCATTTTAAAGGCTGTGATTGTTATTTACGTAAAATCGGAAGTTAAGCTCACTGTTGGTATTCCGGAGACTTCTTGCGTAATAGCTTTTCAAAATAAACTTTAGCATTAACGTTAGCCACAGGCTAATGCTAACGGAAATGTTTTCACAGTAAAACAGTTTTAAACTTACTGTATGTTTAAACTAAATTTCGTCATTAAACATTGATTTTAATTTCTTACAATCCCTCCCTTTAAGGTATGTAAATAATACTGAAATCAATGAGTTCTTCATCTGAACTTTGCATAGTACCTAACTCATATCAAAAACATACAATCAAAATGGAATGATTCAATATCCGTCATCAAAAATACAAAAATACAAAAAATTACTTTGGTTGGTCTTCAACATAAACGTTTTTCTTTGTGCATAACTTCTAGTGTAAACATTCAATATCACTCTCCAAAATAGCAGCAATTAGCTTGGTATTATCAGAACATTTCTTACTCCCTCCTTTCACAGAAATCGTTCTTATACCACATTCAGTGTTAAGGCACTTGTTTTTACAAAGTATAAAAAGAAACAAACTATTTTAGAATAGTACAAAGTACTACTACTACTTTGTAGCTGGTTCTTCATTCTAATGATTTCATCATTTGAAGTATGACATCATTTGAACAATCTCATAATTGACATAAATATCTGTATATGGGGGTGGGTCGTCTTGTTCTGCTAGCATGTGTAACTGTTTCCTCGTGAGAAATGTACCCTCCCTCCTTTCATACCTTTTAATGTATGAAAGTAATATGTTCTCTAGAAAAGGCCGTCGTGATCAATCAGTACGTTAGGGTGCGGGTACATGGAATGCAACTACAACATCTAGCGCTCCCCTGGGCGCCCCTATGCTATCCGTGTACACTTTGGAGCCTAAACTCCCTCCTGGGACTGGTCTCTTAGCCCTACTGGTTTTGGGGTGTTTCGCCATGTTGATTAACTGATCCGCTGTCATTGGTACTGCATAAAACACATTACTGGCTGTACCAGTGCACAGGTCCTAGTCCAATCATGTGGCAAGACTGAGCACAAGGTTTTAGTTCCACATTTATTCTGGGACACTGCATTTTAGACATATGGGAAAATATTTTGGTCAGTTACAGCAGTTGTAGAATTGCATCACTTAAAAGTTCCTACTTCAGTAAGTTTGGGTGGTCTGTTCTAATGCAGTGATACAGTCCCTTGGTGTGAAAACCAGTGGAATATCAATAACTCATTATACTAATTTATCTTCAATTCTGGTCTATTCAAAGAACTATGCTAACCCCTTTAACAGTGTCTGGAACCTTGGGTGTCCGAACATGTGACAATTACTCCCTCCTCTATCAAGGATTTAATAAAATAAGTCATTTCATTAATGGTTTGTAGTTCAATTTAGGAATTTTCACTTATGACGGATATGTTTCTCCTTTAAATAACATCTCTAGATTTCAGGTCATCACTGATTTAATGAATGACCATTAGGAGGCGCTGTGCGCTCCCTCTGAAGCAGCAAGTAAGATTTAAAACATCTGCAGGGTGGGTTGAGCGACCCCTTCTCCCTATCAGATATTGGTTGTAAAAAATATCCACCATTACAATGAGTGATCCAAGCATGACATCCGAGCATGTATTACTCCCAATTATATTAGTTTTTTTAAATGAAAATTTGCAATCGCTCTTTGCCCAATTTCTTTTTAAAACTCTACATCTTGGACGAAAATGTTATTTCCACCTTAACAGTTCTCTTGTGTAACCATGCTACAATGGAGACATCAATACTTTAGATTGGAATACTATCTTTGGCTTGGTACTAGCTCTACCTTTAACATTTTACATACAAATAAAGATGTCTGCTCTTATAGAGTGGTTACTAAAACTATCCGTTTAAACTGTAGATCAATATTGTAACAAATTAAATCTCTACCAAATTCGTACATGAATAAGAATCTCTTAAAGAATAATTTGTTTACATGATGAAAAGATTGAAGAATATGTTCTACTCTACTCCTAAGTCCAAAACACCCACTGCTTAAAGTGTGGTGAATATTTCCATTATGTCTACCCCTTTATCCCACAGTACCCTCAGTGTGTTTTAGGATTATTTCCTCATTTTACTTTAATAGTTTCCTCTTTATTACTATTTAATTTACCAATTGATTAATCCTTGGCTAATAAATCTTTTTTCTTTACGTATTTTCAAGTCAATTCAAGTTATTTAAATGTGGTCCTTTTTATGTGAGTTTGTGAATAAGTGTGTTTATGTGTAAACTCACTCATTCCCGTTTTCCTTTTCTCCTCCTCTGGTTGTCAAGCCACGACCCCCTCACATTCTGCTAGACCAGGGTTCCCCAATTATATTTACCTAAGGACACATTTTTGTCAAGCATGATAGAGCTAAGGGCCAAAATGTTATGTGTCATTAAAAGTTGTTTTACACTATGTGCAGATGTTACCTCTATTATAATTGTTGTAGTAGTGGCAGTAGTAATTAAACAAACCCTGTGTTGAGAGTAAAGGAAAAATGCATCCTTGAAACAAAATTAGACCAAAATCAAACATTTATTAACAATAATAATAAATAAATGCTTTAACAAATACAAATGATTTTGCCATGGTCTGATGGGGCATAACAATAAAACTAAATAAAAAACAACAGAGTGAACTCTGATCAAATAGTCAGACAGGTCCACATCCAATTCAGAAAACACTGTAACACACACACACACACACACACACACACACACACACACACACACACACACACACACACACACACACACACACACACACACACACACACACACACACACACACACACACCGCATTATTAGTTTTAACATTTTTAAATATGTGTACCAAATAATATCAGGCTGTAAATAACAAATAGTATTGGCTGTTGTTAAAAGCCCTGCATTATCCAAGGTTTTTGCTCTCTCATTTTATTAATCTGTTTTTAATTATGCTGCGTAGCATTTTATTTAGGAAATGTATGTATATATAAAATATAACTATAAAATGGATATTTTTGTCTTAATAATTATTACACCACAATAGAATTGACAAATTGCAAAAATAAATTGATGTTGTTCACTCACCAATCAGTGAGAGCGGTGGGATGA
Source organism: Pseudochaenichthys georgianus (assembly GCF_902827115.2). Taxonomy (NCBI): domain Eukaryota; kingdom Metazoa; phylum Chordata; class Actinopteri; order Perciformes; family Channichthyidae; genus Pseudochaenichthys; species Pseudochaenichthys georgianus. The sequence goes on along the minus strand of NC_047506.1, from coordinate 45,642,424 downwards.
GGCAACCTGTGTGATGTTGGGCCTGTATTCTATTGTGGCTATCCTGAGGCACTGTCCAAGAAGTGCACTGGAGAGGCTGTTCCTGTCCTGGCTTTTGATAGCATTCATTGAAGAAAATCCTGATTCGCAGATGTATGTTGAGGGGAACATTGTGAGTAGGAACATAGAAATACCTCTGGTGTTTTTGAAACGAGCTTGGGGAACCACGTTGATCCAAAAGTCACACACTGGTGCATCCTTGTGTTGAGCTTTCAGCAACTCAGAGCTTCCCATCTCTAACGGTACGTCCACACAGCAGCTTTAGACGAATCTTCCACCACTTCCAACGCTTCTCTGCCCATTGACTTTGAATGGGGATGACGTCACTTTGCCTCGCTTTTCGCCAAACTGCATTGTGGGGGAGCGAAGCAAAGATTTCCAGTATTTCCAGGATTAAAAAGTTGAGCAATGTTCAACTTTTGAAGCTGAGCTGGAAGCGTCAGCCAATCAAATGCATCCTGTTTATGCAAATCTACCAGTACAAGCGCTAGCCAATCAAACCACTATGCTGGGAGAGCCAGACCGTAGTTAATTTCCTCATATTCCAAACGAGAAATTACGGTAGCAAATCACCCGGTTCTTTACGACCAGACTATTTACCGGGATACAAACCGGAGGAACCAGGCATGGAGGGAGGTGGCAGAGACAGTGGGTGAAACTGGTAGGTTTTCGCCTGTTTGGGGAGTTTATATATATATATTAGTGCTGTCAAAATTATCGCGTTAACGGCGGTAATACATTTTTTGAATTAATTGCGTTAAAATATTTAACGCATTTAACGCATGTGCAGAATGGCCCGCCACATACGTGCCACCAGTGGCAGCGCCAGGGTATGGCTGGGGTAGGCTACACCCATACCAATAAATGGCTTAGCCCCACCATGAAAAATTATGTTAAAGTAAGCAAAATAAAGTCTTCCAACTCGCACGGAGTAAATTGCACAGACAGCAGTTAGTAAGATTGATTTCAGTAGCCACGGTTTTGAAAACTTTTGTCACGTAGTGATCGTTTCTCAATAGAACATCTTTGATAACGGCGTGGTGTTGTTGCAGGAAGTCCTGACGGAGAATACTTTTGCTGTAGTACAGGGCAGAGCCATATAATAGTAATAATATGGCTCTGGTACAGGGGTGCACATAACTGGTACGCAGGTTATGTGCGTAATCTGAAATGCGTACCGTCACTTGTGTCACAAAGCGCATTTGCGTACCGACGTACTTGTGAAGCTTTTCCAGAAGGCGGTTAGATCACCGGACGACAGAGTCGGTCTCCGTGTGCACATACAGGGCAGCTGTTAACGTCGGTCTGTACAACGGAACTGTGCCAAAACTACGCCAACCGGCTGCGGAGGGAGACTTCCCCCTTCACTGGAGAACTGCGCTAAAACAGCTGATCACAACGTTCACATACTGTGGTCACGAAGTACTCCACTAGTGCGCCCCCCCCCCCCTCTGTCGACTTTCCTGAAGTACTCCCCCGTTGATAGAAATCAACACGTAATGAATTAAGACCCCACGGTTTGATGATTGATAGGTGTGTGGGTTGTCTTTCATTTTGACATGCAGAACAATGTTATAATAAACATAGATACTGTATGTTAAATGGATATATCCGCCTTCTTTCATTTATCTTTCCATTCCCACAACAATATACATAAATAAATGGCATATTTTGGACATAGTTCGAATGGTGATTAATCATAATTAATTAATTTTTAAGCTGTGATTAATCTGATTAAAATTTGTAATCGTTTGACAGCCCTAATATATATATATATATTGCTCGCATAAAATCACCGGGGTTTTTTGCTTTGTATGTCGGGGGCGGGAGATTCATGTGATTGGTTGTTGGTCGCGTTGCTCGCAAAAAATCCCCAAGTTGTCAGACACGCCCAGCTCCAAGATTTTCAAGATTTTTTAAAAGCTGCTGTGTGGACGTACCGTAAGACCTCCATCTGAAGAGCTCCCTCTTCTATGGAAGGCACCAGCCTTTTGGCCTCTCCAGTCCACTGCCCGTCTGCTGACACAGAGAACGGCTGTCTGAGGAAGAGGAGGATGTCACCTGAGGTTTTAGTGGAGCTTTCAAATCGCTCCTTGAAGTTTTCTGCCAGTTTTGACACAAAATCCTTCATTACTGGATCTTCCGACATTTTATTCTTCACGCAGTGTTCACGCAGACGTGGAAAGTGCAGCTTCCTCCCATGAATGTCTCTCTCCAAAAGGTGCAGCTTTGACCGAAAATCTTCAACCGCCTCGTACATCTCAGCAACATTGTGGTTCTTGCCTTGCAGGTTAAGGTGATTTAGATGAGACATGATGTCACACAAACAAATTAACATCTGCTATCACCTTGGTGTCAGTTAAAAAGCTAAAAAACTCATGGGCTTTTTGGCTCTGCAGGCTTGATAAGAACGACACCAGTTCATCACGCAGGTCGCACACCCTCTCCAACACACAGCCCTTGCTCAGCCAGGGAACATCGTTGTGTAGTAAGAGATCCTTGTGTTCAGATGACATTTCCTCTAGCAACGATCTAAAAAGGCGACGCTGCAGACTAGAGCTCTCATGCACAAAGTTAACCATTCTCATCACAGTATCCATCGTTTCTTTCATTTTCCACACAGTTTTGTGCACAACACTGATTTGTGAATGATGCAGTGAAATGTCAGGAGCGCAGGGTAAACGGCGGAAATCCTGCTTACCAAGCCTTTGTGCTTTCCAACCATCGACAGAAAAAAATCGTACGAACACAGATAGCTGTTCCATGACGGTTCGGTCACAGGACGAGTCTATGGCTAGGGATATAGCCTCTGTTTTCTTCAAATCCGTGAGACTGGAAAAACACTCCTCCGCTAAAACCTCTACTCTTCTGGTTGCCGTGTTAGCCGACAGTGGCACCTGCTTTAATAGCTCTACAACCTTTTTTTGTTGTTTTTCATCAGGATTGAAAACTTCACGAGCCATGTCTGTCGCACACCATTTAATTAACTCGGCATCAGCAAACAGCTTCTTGGCTCTAGCGAGCGTCCAAGAGACGTGCAATGAGGCAGCTGTTGCGCTCTCTTGTGCCGATGTTGTTTTTGACATTGTGGAAACCGAATGCTTGTATGATGCAAGCAAACCTGCTATCTTTTGTGTGCGCTGGTCAGATTTCTCTGGATAGTTAGCATTAAATCTCGCAGCATGAATAGAGGTGAAGTGCCGCTGCAGGTTGTCTGATTTGATTACAGCTACATTCCGCATGCAAATCAAACAAGTCGGTTTAGCATTGGCGTGGTCCGGTAAAAAAAAACAATACTTCTCAGTCCAGTCAGTTTTGAACTGACGGTTCTCCTGGTCTACCTTCCTCTTCTTACCGAATTTCACGTCTTGCATATGCACGCGATAAGGTCAAGGGTCAGGTTTACGAGTGTCGACGGAGGTCAAACTAAAGCGAAACCGCAGACATTTCATTAATATGTTATAACAAGTGAATGCCAGTAGATCAGCGCGGGCCATGCATTTGCTTCTCGTGGGCCGGATCTGGCCCGCGGGCTGCTAATTGGGGTTGGCTGTGCTAGACCATGCCAACTCCTCTGATTCTATCTTCTCCTCAGGTTCTGTCTTCTCCTCCGGTTCTGTCTCCTCCTCAGGTTCTGTCTTCTCCTCAGTCTATCAGCTCTTGAATCCTTCCGCTGTACCTCTTTCCAGTGGCCCAACTGCTTTGTATTTCATCTCCTCCTCTACAGTCTCTTCGCTGTTGCATGGAGGGCGTATTCCGCTCTCATATCCCACCCTCTGCTCTTGTGCCAAATCTCGTGGCTCAGCTTGGAACTTCATGTCCTGTCTGAGGGACTGATGAGAGTATGCCTCTTTATGTCAGCATGCTGTTTTAGTTCTGGATGCCTCAGCTGGAGATGGTTCTGGATGCAGTTCTGGATACAGTCTCGTCATTGTTGGTTCAGCTCTGGTTCTCTGTCTGTTCGATGGAGAAGGAGGAGTCTCCTGTGGTGAGGTATTTTGTCTGCTTGGAAGATGGGGCCGTAGCAGTCTGACAGGCAGAGAGAGAGAATCCAGGTCTCGGGACGCATTACCTATAGGAAATTCTAACATACTGAGGTAAAATAAATCCAACCTTACCACCCTATTTTTCTAATCATACTATCTGTTTTAGTTGTTAAATGCCATCTAAATTAGGCAATTAATGTCTACTAATAATTATGCCATATCCCTAAACATTGTCTTCACCCACTGTAACATGTTTACTCCAAATAACTCTTTCAGGAAACCATTTTGTGTCCGAGTGCATATAGTGTATTCTAGAAGGACCAGCTCTTCTGAGTGGAGAACCCACTCACAGCCTCGTTCTGCTGGAGGGAAAAACGCGTCATCTGCAGGAAACAGCATCTGAGGGCATCTTAATATTCAATAAACTATGAATGTTTTATATCCATGTAATGGGAAGAAACTCTGATCAACTGAAACTGATAATTTTTATTTATTTATTTAAAAAACACACAAAGCTAGCGCTGAGCCTATTAGCCACGAGCGAAAAATGCTAACGGGGTGTTGCACAGAAACTCACTCATAACACCCTTATTACTTAACATAGCTGCACGCCCAACCCATCGATTCACATCGTGAGATGGCACAGAATCGATTGGTACATACATCATCACTCCTTGATAAGAACTCGTGAAGCCATTAACCAGAACAGACATCAAAACATGTGGCGCTAGGTAGCTAAAACCGGCAACATGGCCTACCTTGGTCGTTGTCTGGTAAAAAGTGGTCGTCAATGGCATTAAAACGATAGAAAAACGCTGCTGAAGTTAATCCAATGTGTCTGTGTCCCTTTTAAATGATTTATTATAATCCATAAGCAATAAAACTGCTTTTCCGTTTCCATATGTAAGAGCGTATAGGTTCACTCTGATGCAAACCTGCATGCGCAAAGCACCCACCTTTTTGTTGTACCATGTGTGTGTATGGGGAAATTCCCCTTCGATTATATTGGCTCTAACGGTCAAAAAGAGATGTCAATCACCAAAATCGACCAATGGGTTCCAGAGAAACGGTAAAACCCCCATTTCCACCCAAATCACCCCAGAGGTGGAGTTTATTTTGCTAAACCTCTCTAAAAAGGTCAAATGTCACTTGTTTTGCATCAATCTTGAAACAGGGTACTTATTATATGTACTTTGGATTCGTAAATCTTTTAGTCTACCTTACCATCATCCAAGGGTAGTTTTTACTATAAGTAAAAAAGGTTTTTTGGACGGACACTATCATTTACAGTTTTTTACTATGTTCAATCAGAATTTTCTTTAAAATAAAAAACATCTATATTGATTCTGACTGTTCTACATCCAACTCACAGTTTTATCATTACTTTGAGAAAAAAGATTATTAATGTAACCCTTTTAGAAGGGAAGATATGGTCATTTGTTCTGGGAATGTCATTTTCAAGCCTGAGACCTGAAAAACAGGCTCAGTGCTTAACAGGTTAAACAAATAGCTACTATATGTGTCCGGGTGGTGCGGCTAGGTGTTAGAAGACGTTTGCTGACAACGCCACCTGGGGGAATTTTGCCCCCAGGAAATAAAAAAAATTAGGTCTTATACTGTTAAGGACAATCAGATTTGTTTACACCACGGACAGAGACAGTTTTAAGGATCAATATCAGAATGCAATTTTGGCTGGGACTTACCACGGCGGCAGTTAACAAAAAGGGGAGTAAGGGGTCCAAACTAAATCACCCGTGACACTGCACACCACACAAAACGGACACATGAAGAAGACCACTGCTACCACCACGGAGTCTGCCGCCTCAGGCCCACAGCACCTGTCCGGCAAAAGATAAAATGTTAGGATTCTGAAAAATAACAAAATACACCAAATCTGAATTAATGTAAGCAACACAAATGAATAAACAAATTAAAGTAAATGTAAATGACAGCAAGGAATAAACTAATTAAACAATAAGAGTCCATATAAAGTCGGATTAGGGCAAACTCCTGACGCCAAGAACCACCAGCAACAGGCCAGAGCGAGCAGTCTGGGCCTGTCCACAGTGATGAGCCAAGCTCACAGAGAGCAAAACTCACAGAGAGCCAAAACAGCAGGACGGGACGGGGATGATGGCCAAAGGTGGGGAGGGAGAATATTTCAACACCCCTGGAAAGGGGATTAGCATTACTACCAATACTTGTATGAAAGTGACGGTTTAACTTATAGTATGGAGGGCTCATACGTACCACCTTGTACCACTTTGTGCAGCCAGGTGCAGCGACAGAGCCGACAAGGGAGGGAATGAGACCCGCAAATCCTGCTGTGACATACATAATCAATAAGGCAGGGGAACTACGCAGCAGATTGAAAGAGAGCAGCCAACGGCACTCACCAACAGTTTGCAACACTGTGATCACAGAGCCTCTGGCGGAGCAAATGCCACCTTTAATGCCTTGGACGTCAGCTGCGCTAAGATGAGAAAGTGTCAGCAGTGTTTAACTTGTGTCCATGAATGAATGACAGACTGCACAGTGCTTTACCTGTCCGGTAGAGAGTAGGACATGAACTTAATTAAAATTAAAAGTGCTTTATTCTGAAAACCGAATGTTCAGAACATGACTTGTGAATTAATTTGTCACTTCCGGTTAGCATTAGCATGTGGCAAAATATTACGTTTTTTAAGAAAAGTTCATTTAAGATGAAATGATGTGTAGTGTTGCACACTAAACACACTGACTTTGACGCTGAGACATTTTTATTGCTGAATATTAAATGAATGCACCGTTTTATTTTAAAAAGCTTTATTTTTAAGGAAATCCCTGTTGTTTACATAATGTCACTTCCGGTTTTATGTTATCTTTGTATTCAGCCATTAGAATGTACCAAAGAAAAAGTCATGAATGAGAATATAAGGAGAAAAGGCAAGTGGAGTTATACAATAAACACACAACGTCTACACAGCCATGCACGGGGATTCTCGCTCTCTCTTCTGGACACGGCACTGTGTTGACCTTCTCTGTTTGTTCCAAAATCACGTTACTTTATTAAATTACCCATTTGAACTTTTTCGAGACTCGATTGTCTCTTTTTAAATTTCTCCTGGACTCTGGAACAACGAACACATCTACACACAGTGGCAAGCAGCGGCACAGAGAGAGAAAACCTCCGGTCACATATATTTACACAACTACAGTGTAGTTAATCAATGAATGAAAAACGTAGGTCACAGTGTAAACATACAAAATAAAATAGTCCTAAAAATAGTGCATGCTCAGGTGTTTGGGTTACGTATGGTAACCCTTTGTGATATAAGCACAGGCGAAGCCCTCTACTGCAGTGGTTCTCAAATGGGGGTACGCGGACCCCTAGGGGTACGTTGGAGTACTGCAGGGGGTAAGTGAGATTTATTTTTATGTTAATGAAAAAAACAAAAATAAGTAATGGATTTAAACAAACTACTAATAGTAGATTAACTACTTTATTCAAAGGTTTACAGTAATTCTGGATAATAAAATGGGAAAAATAAACAGGGTGCTCTCTTTTCCTCTCCCTCTCCTGACAGCCCGTCAGTCTCGAGTCGTGCAGCTCGCTGAACCTGTAATAAGTGACCCGACAGTAAAGAATACATATATGTATAACTAGTTTAGCTAGTTCCAGAGTAGATAAACTAGCTAAGTGTGTTAGGTCTAACTCTTAGTGTATTTTGCTCGGCTCAACGGTCCGTCACAGCGGCGGAGCGGTGATCATGCAGAGCTGCGTGTTCTCCGTCAGCAGCAGCTGATCTGATCTCTGATCTCTCTCTCACGTCCGGTTATACTTCACTCGCGTTTATGTCCAAATCTATCAGATCTAGCTAGTTCTAGTTAATTATATGACTGCCTGCTTATCAAAGGACCTAAACAATAAACTGCGTGTGGCCGCAAAGTATAGCGCAGCATTATGCATATGTTTATAGGAGGGGTCAAAATCCCATGCTCATAAAATGCTCATATATTTTTTCTCTTCATTCCCCACACCCCAAAATAAATAAATAAATAGATATACCAATTTTAGGAAAATTAACGAAGTTTGAGCAGTGTGGGTTTTATATGAACAGAGTTACATATATTTCAAAACGTGAAGTGTAATAACCGCAGTTTGCCTCCCTGTCAGAATGACAAAGATCCTCAGTGAAGCTCAAGCCCATGTTTCTCACTACATTGTAAGTACAACTTATTAAAAAGATCAGTTCAATGCAACTAATGTCGTCTTAGTGTTATTGCATGATGTTAAAATTGGTTTGCCATGAATTTAGTTATGGATTGTAAACATTTTAAATGTAGCATTTAAGTGTTTCTCAGTTACAATGTTGTTGTTTTAATAAATCAGACACTCATGGTGCAGCGCTGCTACTGTACCTTTTTATAGGCATTTGTGGAATGTGTTTTACATTTATAGCACACAGATTATTGATCTGTTCACAAGAAGTAAAATAAATCGTAACTCAGTTGTTTAGTTGTTGTTTGATGTGGAATGTAAGACACAGTAGCTTTTCGGCATGATGAACCTATTGTTTTCCGCTTGGTGCAGATGCCTTGTTCTCACCAGAAAGTGACGGCTGTCGTTTTGCCAGGAAGTGAGTAGCACTGCACTTATCTATAAAGGGAACGTCACCACCCCCATTGTTGTGTTACTGAACACTCTGCATTAATAAACTATGGAGAAAGGTTTGTGCAGAATCAGATGTGTGCAATATCTACAGTAGATGCACATGCAGTCTGTTGATATTTTAAAATCTTAGTGTTCAAACACATAGACAATTTTATTTAACCAATCTTGTTCTCAATCTTTGCCGGACTGTACACAATAATTGTGCCATTAATGTCCAGTGGACCCCAGAGGAACAGGATACATTTTGTATTCATTGATGCAACATGAAGATGCTCTATTATATATTATATTTAATATAAGTTGTATACAACTTGAAAAGGAAAACTGACTCATCTGGCTGAAATCATGAATTGCATTTGGCTGCTTTTATAGCCTCATACCGCCTAACTTTACAGGCCTGGTGTCTGTGTCAGAGTCCTGCACGGGTCTGATTTTCAAGATCCGCTCCCGACCCGCACCCGCGACGTGCAATACCGAACCCGCCCCGCTACCCGCACATATTGACAATTAGTTCCGCAACCCGACCCGACCCGTCGGCACAAGATCCGCGACCCGACCCGAACCCGCATAGCCTATGAGCAGTGAAAATGTGCAATTATTAACACACGCAGTTGCATATTTTTCTCAAAAAGCGTGGGATGTTGGTTATTTTCTCCATCTAGGATGACACCAAAAGTCTCCCAGACATTGGATTTCGCTCTTGAGGAAGTGTTAATGAAAATGCTGTATTCTCCGCTAGAGAGCTTCACCTCAGCCATTTCGAATGTGGCGCGCACAGTAGTGATGTGTCGGTCGCGAACGAGCCGGCTCTTTTAAGTGAACGACGGGAGCCGGCTCTCGCCCGCGAACGAGCCGTTTTTTGTTTTGTTTTTGCGGAGGGATCTAGATCGGCATGAAGGCCGGGTACCCGACGGGTGACCCCGATGCAGGACTCTGGTCTGTGTTAGAGTGTGGTGCTGTTTTGTGCTGTTTTGCGCTGATATCAGATGAACCCTGTTGGTCCATTGGGGGTTGGAGTTTTTGGAGGTTTGAGTGTTTTTGAGAGCAGTCCTGGCTGTAAGAGAACATGATGAAGACGGGCTTGGCTGCCACTCACCGCCACTCTTCCTGATTGGCTGTGATGTGCCAAGATGAACATCAGCAAAGCCCGGGTCTCTCTGGCTCCCAGACCCGGCTGTCCCCTCGAATGCCAACACAAACTGCACAATGTCTTGTTTCACGGAAACAACCGCGGCACTTTTGGCATTAGGTGTCTGCCTCCATGTCATTTGGCTGCTGTTCTAGAGTCTTCAGGGCCTTTTTGGAGGAAACTATGTGTGTATATTATCAGGAAAAAATTGCTGAACAAATCACTCCAAAACTTTCATGTTCAGTGCCAATGTGACCATCAGCTCACACCAAGCAGAATTGAAGAGTGCCTTCTGATAATTCATAAAGACAAGGATTAAGGTCGCAGGGTATAAATAGCCTTCAAGGGCGCCATGTGGATTTGTCTAAGGGAAATCAAACTGAAGAGGACACACTAAAATATCATCGTTAATCTGTAACATGGAGGTGTTTGTTTAACATATTTGTCTTGTGGCCTGTGACATGTGTTCCTTCATTGGGGAAATAATCAGGGACGGATAAAATAACAAGATTTCCATTCTTGCCCTTGACCTCATTTAAAATCTCTTAAAATGTTTATGTAACACGTCTGGTATTTATGTATATTTGTATTAATTATTTTACCAAAAATGATCAATCTTAGAAATTGGCAGTGGTTCAATTCATCTTACCCCAGATAAAGCTGAGCTAAACTGATAATGGAAAGTTCAGTACATTTACTGAAGTACTTTTCAAAATGTTGAGGTACTTTACGTTGGTCTTATCAAACATATTTAAAAGCTGTAGTTTGTTGTGTTTTGTAGTTTGGGATTTGTAATTTGAATCACCAATAAATGAAAATGCAAAACACAAAATGTAAACCTTTAATTAGTCTTTATATATTAACTAGTGCTGCCAATCGATTAGTTATTAGTAATTATAGTTTGTTATACTAGTATTTACTTGTATTTTGAGGGGAGATTAATATGTGGGGTGTTGTAATAAAGAAATGCATGACAAATTGGTGAGAAATCTCAGCAAATAAAACATTATTTAAATAATTATTGTTTTATTCAATTATTTTATTATACTTATATATGATTTATTTCTTTATTATTGTCTTGACAATTACGACAATGTGCATACTGCAGCTCTATCTGTTCCTACAGTGCTGACTGTGTCCCATATCTCCCACTCCAATGCAACTTCAGGAAACTGGCCAATGGTTGGACAAAAGGCCTTTCCTCTGTCCTCAACACACCTTAATCGAACAAGTCTAATTGTGCCGTTACAGTGAGGTATTGATGGTTCTTACTGAAGTCCAGTGATCCTCAGTCAGTGGAATACATTGTTCCAGTTATTTTGCTGTCTTTGCCTTTTGACTGCCATGTGATTCATGCTATAAAAACAGAGCTATTTTAAACTTGGTCATGTGAAACATTTCCGCATTAAGGTTTCCACATTAATCGCAAGTGTTGACAAGTTAAGGTTGACATCCATTATTTTGACCTTACCCATTTTTATCTTTGCTGGAAACTACTCAATAAATCGAAACATATTTGGCCTTAAACACTTAGTGTAAAGTTTTTAAAAGAGAGTCTTTCTGCTGCAGATAAAGATGGATTTACAGTATTGTAACATGAGTATAACAATTTTAAAAGCACGCCTGTTTTGATAATATTACATATGCATTTCTCATCTACAAAATAAACAAATCATACATGAAAAGATCACATCTATGTGGTCAAAAGTAAAACTGTGTTTTTAAGATCCATTCAGTACTGTTTAAACAGGGACAAATGTGTTGCCAGTGTGTCCGTTTTTAGATTAGATAGAGGATTAATCTGAATGAACAATCAGATAAATGTGGGTGCAGTTTGAGTTTTTGTGGTTAAAAAAAAACAACCTCTGAGAACGAGCTGAGCTTCATAACCACGTCCAAAATCACCGGCGAGCAATTTGACCGAACATCTTGACAGAGGCAGATGGTGTTCATGGCTGATGCTCAAAACCTTCAAAGCAGACACACACTATGGTCCATGTTGTCTGCCAGCCCTCTGGGCTCTGTGGTTGCCTCTTCACCATTAAATGTGTCTGGACCACACACACACACACACACACACACACACACACACACACACACACACACACACACACACACACACACACACACACACACACACACACACACACACACACACACACACACACACACACACACACACACACACACACACACACACACACACACACACACACACACACACTGTGTGCTACTTTGTAACGCGTTAGTCCCAACACTGGTAATCAGTGCTCCTATAGGACCAGTACTGCATATATTTTTCTGCTGCGAGCCAGGGGAGGTTGTTTAGTGTCTGTATTTCCATGTTCCTGGTCAGGAATAACTAGAAAACGTCAAGGATTACTTTAAGGATCATAACATACCCCCTTCATGACTTCAGGTACAGTATATCAATAGAGTATCCAAATAATACACAATATGGAATGTTAAAACTCTCCCCCGGGAAGAAATGTTTTTAAATGTTGAAGTTCAATGCTTCAAAATTGTGAACTTTGAGGGCAAAATTAAGAGACTAGAAATCTATGGATAAATCTCTCAGCACCATATGAAACATAACTGTATACTTTTCAATAATCAACATATTATTAGAATATGGTTACAACCAATAACTCATATTTTAAAGTTGTTTAAAACGTATTCATTTTTTGTTCAGTTGTGAGTGTTGGGCTCCTGAATCATTCTCAGAGCCTCTCCTCTCTCCCTCTTTTCTCCCCCTGCTCCTCTGTCAAGCAATACACTTTTAAAGTCTATCTAATCTTATTTGACCTGCTGAGCATTTTTTCTTTTTATTCATGGATATCTTACTAATCACTCCCTTTTAAAACTGTATTTTTGTTTTACTGTCATTGGAATCAGAATCAGAAAATGTTATTTTGTATAACTATAATAATTATATAAAGATGTGCCTTGGAAATATTTGTTTACATAAATGATGACCAAAATGTTTAAGACACTGAGATAACGTAAGTAGTTATACTAATACCGATTTCGTCAAATTAGTATGCATAGAAAGTGACAGATGGACACGCCCCCAATTATGCAAATGAGCTAAGTCCGTCTCCCATTGGCCAATGAGCTAAGTCCCGCCTCCCATGTCCCCCCTCCCATTCTTTGATGTGTGTGTTATCAGATTGGCGTTAAAGGCCCCCGGCGTAGTTCTTTGATGTATTGATAAAGATAGTTAAGGTATTTGACCCCTGACCCTGAGAGTGGAGTAATTAGACTGCAATCAGATATGTTTTAAATCCCCCAGGCAGCCCCTTTGTTGTATAGGTCTTTGATGTATTGATTAAGATAGTTAAGGTATTTGACCCTTGCCCCGAGAGTGGAGTAATTAGACTGCAATCAGATATGTTTGAAATCCCCCAGGCAGCCCCTTTGTTGTATAGTTATTTGATGTATTGATTAAGATAATATTTGGGGTTAAGGTATTTGACCCCTGCCCCTGAGAGTGGACTAATTATCCTGCAATCAGATATGATTGAAATGCCCCAGGTAGTACCTTTGTTGTATAGTTCCTTGATGTATTGATTAAGATAGTCTCTTTGACCCCTGCCCCTCAGAGCCCTTTGTTGTCTAATCTAATTAGCCTTTGATGTTTGCCCTTTGATGTGATGTGTGTAATTTCACATTGGTGAAAGCCTTTGATGTTAATCTCTGTATAAATGAGCCTCCTGAGGCTATGGCCAGCGTATAGAGATATGCTCAGAACTAAATTTAAAAAAGACAGACAATTCAGCTTACCAAGTCAACCGTCTGAAGAGCCAGTCAAGAAACGAATGCAGCATTGGGGCCGGGTTCAGAGTACAGCCGAAAGATCTGTGCGCAAACTTATCTCGCACCCTCTTTTTTTGGTCATGTGAGCGTTCATGTGTGTTGGAGGAGGGGCTCTGTAAGGAAGTCTGAAGGAAGGGGCAGATTTTCCCCCCGGTTGTGTACTTTCAAATTCTAGCTCACTCGAGATGGTTTCTCCAAAATGACAGGTTTGCATCCATTAAAGTGTAACACAAGAAAATCGAATAAGCATTGATGTCAAAACTGGATTGCTCCAATGAAATAATAAATAAATAATTTCAAAAAGTGCTTTTAAAGAAAATGTATTGAGATAAAGTATTTTATTTTCAGAAATGTTTTAAGGTTTTGCATACATAAAAAGTGTATCTTACAGTTCCTTTGTGAGAGAATTACACACAAATCTGCAGTGTCACTAAAAAGTTTTACGCAGTGACTGACATTCTGTATGTCAGTCCTGGAGGCGCGGCACTGCACGCGACTCGGGATCGGGAGAGAATGTTTGTTTGTTTTCTAAGTCATTCATTCATTACACGTTTGTTTTGCCAAGTTTTTCTTTCGTCAAGTGTGCTGTGTTGTTTTGTTTGTTTTTTATGGAGCCTGGCAAGCTCACATAAGTGAACAATAAGGCAAGATGACGATGGGGAAGAGGACTGCTGTGCTGCTTTTGCTAATGCTAATAACATCTAGCATTCGCTGTTTACAAAGCGAAGCCAACGCCGGGATAGCCGTGGGAAGCGAGCAGATGCTGCGGCCCTATGACAGGGAATGTCTGCTGTCCTTACGGAGAAGAGCCGCCCCGGAACCGGGCCTGCTGGACTATGTCCCGGAGGAGCTGCTAAAACGGCCGCGGAAACGAGGGAGGAGAGGCGGCATTAAACATCGACTCCGCCGGAGATGCAATAAGCCGCCGTTACCATCAATACTCTTCAGCAACGTCCGTTCCCTTAGAAATAAGGTGGAGGAGCTACGCCTCAACACTAGGATTTTAAACGAATACCGTGAGTCATGCATGATGATTTTCACTGAGACCTGGCTTCAGGAAGACTTCCCAGACTCATTGGTTAAGGTACAGGGCTTTTCAAACGTTCGTATGGACAGGAACAGTAACTCGGGGAAAGTGAGGGGGGGAGGCATTTGTGTTTATATAAAGGACTCTTGGTGCAGCAATTACACAACAAAAGACACTGTGTGCACTCCCGATATCGAACTCTTATGCCTAAGTCTGAGACCATTTTACCTACCTAGAGACTATGGGAACATTTTTATCTGTGCTGTTTACATCCCACCCAATGGTAACGCATCAAAGGCTGCCTCACGTGTAGCGGACTGCGTGCACGAGCAGTTAAAGAACAAACCTGATGCACCTATATTTGTTATTGGAGATTTTAATCACTGTAAGCTAGAACCAGCACTTCCGGGATTCCAGCAATACGTAAAAAATGGCACCCGGAAAAATAACATACTGGACAAATGTTATGGCAACATCAAAGATGCATATGCTGCTCGGATTAGACCCCCCCTTTCAAATTCGGACCATAACACCGTCCAGCTAATCCCCACCTTTAAGGCTGCCATCAAGAGAAGTAAACCTGTCTCTAAAACTGTCAGTCTATGGCAGGATGAGCATAAAGAAAAGCTAAGTGGCTGCTTCCTGGCCACAGATTGGGAAGTATTCTACCAGGACAATGACACCGATACCATCGCTGAGACCATCACAGACTACATTCATTTCTGTTGTGCCAAAAAAGACCATTAGGATATATCCAAACAATAAAGACTACATCTCATCGGATATTAAACACTGTATCAGACGAAGAAATATCGCTTTTCAAAAGAACGATGCTATACAACTGAGATCAGCTCAAAGAGAACTAAAGGGGAAACTTAAAGAAGCCCGAGAGCAACATAGTCTGAGTGTCCGAGAGGCTTTCTCAACCAAGAACTCAAAAGAACTGTGGGACTCTGTGAAAGAAATTACAAATATGAACTCCGGCAAGAGGGAGATGCATGTTCTGGATGAGCTTAACAAAGCAAATGAACTCAACAATTTCTACAAACGTTTTGATATTAATTCTGCTTCCAACATTGATGCATGTAATAACTTGTCAACCTCTTTAACCTGTGACCCAATACACAATAGAAGAATAATAATTGATGATAGTGCTGTGGCCAGGGTTTTCAAACAACTGCATACTAAGAAGGCCAGTGGGCCAGACGGTATTTCGGCACTCCTGCTGAAAACGTTTGCAGACGAGCTCACCCCTGCCTGGAGTCCATTATTCCAGCTCTCTGCTGACTCGGGAAGCATCCCTCAAATATGGAAGAAAGCTGTCATCATACCAGTTGCAAAAAAACCATGCCCACATGACAACAACGACTTCAGACCAGTGGCTTTGACCGCAATAGTTATGAAGTCACTGGAACGGATTATTGTAGGGAACTTGCGAACTGAGGTGCAACACCTCTTGGACCCCTACCAGTTTGCGTACAGCGATGGTAGAGGTACAGATGATGCTCTGACCTCTACAACTCACTTTATTCTAAAACACCTGGAAAACCCTTTAGCTTATGCTAGATTAATGTTCATGGACTTTAGCTCAGCTTTTAATACTATTCTTACCCAAATTATGTTAAAAAAGCTCAAACAGATGGATGTGAACCCTTACTTAATCAGATGGTATCACTCCTTCCTAACTGAAAGACAGCAGCAGGTGAAAGTGAACTCGACCCTCTCTGACACACAGGTCATAAGCACAGGGGCACCGCAAGGCTGCGTTAGCTCGCCTCTTCTCTTCACACTCTACACAAATGAGTGTAGGAGTCAGCACACACACAACCACATTATAAAGTTCTCTGATGACACAGCCATACTTAGTTTACTGACTAGAGACTCAGACATTTCTCTTTATAAACTTGAGATTGAAGAGGTTGTGAAGTGGTGTGAGGCGCACAACCTGGTGTTACATGTTAAAAAAACAAAGGAAATGATCTTTGACCCCAAGTCAGTAGGTGATCACAGCCCCGTCCTTATCAACAGGGAGGGAGTTGAGCAGGTTACACGTTTTAAATATTTGGGGATTTATTTTGATGCTCAGTTAGGCTGGGCCCATCAGGTGGATCAGGTATGCTCAAAGATAAGCCAGCGCCTGTATTTTCTGCGTCGGCTCAGGGTTCATGGAGTGGATAAATGCATCATGTTAATGTTCTACAGGGCAGCAATTGAGTCTATTATTCGTTATGGCATCACAACATGGTTTGGTAACTTGTCAGTTAAATCTAAATCACAACTCCAGAGCTTGATAAAAAGGGCTGGAAAAATTGGGTCATGCTTCCACCATCCTCTCTTCAGGAGATATTTGAGGAGATGGTGAGAAAGCAAGGCCGTAAAATCACATGCGACCCCAAACACATCCTGTATAGAGAGTTTGAGGTGCTGCCCTCGGGCAGAAGGTATAGATTACCAAACTGTAAATTGAACAGGTATAAGTTTTCCTTTGTTCCGCTGTCAATCAAGCTGCTGAACAGTCAGAAATAACTGTGATTATGCTGTGTTAGGAGTTGTTGGGAGGTGCAATGTTTACAGTGTAGTTTGTGCAATCGAGAAGGTTAAATAGGGGAAGTGCATTGTGTGTAAATATGGACACAATAGGGATATGTGCAATTTGACGGACACTATGCATAGGTGAAATAGGGAAAGTGCAATATTGATTTGTGTATGAATACAATAGGGGAAAGTGCAATATTTGATTTATGTATAAATACAATAGGGGAAAGTGCAATATTTGATTATGTACAGTATGAATGCAATAGGGAAAGTGCAATTTGATTATGTATGTGCAATAGGGAAAGTTCGGTACCTGTATGTTTCTTGTTGTTTCTTTGCCATGTGATATATGTGATCTCTGTTCTGTATCTATGACTGATTGACCTGAATGTTTTTTATGTGTATTATCTCGATGCCCAAGACAAATTTCTCCTAAGGGAGACAATAAAACTCTATCTCATCATGTATGTGGGTTCACACCCGAGCTGCTGGGGTGATTATGCTTGGCTCTCGGGGGATGGTGGGTTAAGAGTCAGATTCTTAACGAAATCTTTACACATAAATCTGCTGAGTGTCTGTAAAAAGTCTTTAAATCAAAAAACTTGCCTTTTTAGAGTCAGAATCCTAACAAAATATCCTCAAACAGAGTACTTCATGGTAGTGGTCCGCTTTTATACACAAAAGTGTATCTTTTCAGTAACTTTCTCAGAGAATTTAAGCAAAAATCTGTCAAATGTTCAAAACAGCCTTGTTTTCACTGAAATAGCCTCAAAATCACAAATGACATTAAGAGCCAGATGCTTGACGAAATCTACTAAAACAAAGTACTTCATTATCTACTTTTCAGCTTTTATACACAAACGTGCAGGGAAGGTATGCTGACTTAGAACACTATCTGTGAGATGAGAAGGAAGAGGGACGGGGGAGGAAAATTCAGAGGATGAAGAAGCAGAAAACAGCCATTATTTTTCACTCTTTTGTAAAACGGACTGCACGTCAGTTTCAAGAAAGATGACACCGTGTTTATGCAGACATGCAAAATATCTGAAGCCCTATAAAAAAAGTTACAAGTATATTGTGTTGAAAATATCTCAAAAAGTCGTAATATTGTATAATGTGATACCTGAGGATATTCTCTTTTTTAATTGTAGGAACTGTGAACTAATGTGTAATTACTTTGTACTAACTAAAAGAAAAGTCTCTCTGAAGAGGGGAAATAATAAAACAATTTTAAAAACATGATCTTTGTCTTTTTATAATTACTTTACACCACTATAAGGAAACCCAATATTAAGTTTGTGTGAGGTTGTACTAGGGATAATATTAGAATGTTGCTGTACCCATAAAGAATGTGTTTCTGCTCCATTTCACTCCATGAAGCCTCCAGCTTGTACAAGGGCTCCGCCTCCACTCAATATAACATGTCCCGCCCTCCTCACCAGAATATTTAAAAGTAAGGGGATGAAAATAAATACGCTCAAACTAAATAACAGGCCAGTCATTTCTACTCACCAAGTCACTTTTCAAAAAATGGCCAAGAGAAGCATAGATAGGGGTTTAATCAGCGAGACGCCTGTGACAACGTACCGCCACCCGTTGGGAGCGCCAATTAAGAAACGAATGCAGTATCTGGGTCGGGTTCAGACACCTCCAGCCGAAGAACTTCATGAAGAATGGACTCTGAAAAATGGCGATGTTTGGGGTTATGTATTCAACTATATGGCGAATTAACTGCATTTCTACAATTTGAAGAATGGAGAAACGTATGGACCCCGCATTGTTAAAGCGACACTGACCTCAACAGATTGGGCTGTGTTAACTCTGGTGTCTTCCAGAGATCTCCACGCAACCACAGTATCGGAATAAGTAGTGCATCAAGAAACCATAGTGGAACCAGCGGTGTACAAGATATTTGCAAAGAAAAGTAAAGAAACACAGACAGAACTTTTTAAACAGAGTCAGACATCGATGGACATTATACTGGTGAAAAAGAATCTCACCTTTACAGAGGACTCCACCTCCCACTCAACATAACAAGTCACACCCTCCTCACCAGATCATTTTAAACTAAGGACCCCTCAAAGAAAAACATTGTGCTTTCTACCTATGTAAAAAGAGAGTCGGGGTTGTCTTACGAAAATGTGTTATCTCTGTATCAAGATGATGTGTTTAAAAATGAATTTTGTGAAAAAAAAACAATGGTGTGAGAGACGTCATAAAGACACTCATTTTAACCACAGTGTTTGTTCTCTACAAATGTTTAAAGATTGTTACAAAATGTAAAAAATAAAAATAAAAAGTATGGAGACAAAATTAATTCAGGTGACTGTATTTTTATTAGGAAAACAAAACATATAATACAAATGGGTTAGGGGTTAAATGTAACCATCTTGGACTTAATAGTCTAACAAAATACTTTTATCTGAATACATTTTCTTTTTTAAACGCATTTTCTGTAATTATTTATTTATTATTTCAGTGGAACAATCCAGTTTTTGCTAACATCAACGCTTTCTTCTCTTTTTTCTTGTGGTACTAAGATACTTTTAGACACACTTTGGCGTATGCAACACTTGTTCAGTTAAACAAGGTTTTTTCTTTTCTGATAACCTTACATATTTTAGTTATTTTATGCTACCAAGATACTTTAAGATACACCTTGATGTACGCAACACTTAACAAAGGGTATAATATGAAGTACTTGGTAAGGAAGGGTTTTTTCTTTAAGGGGTGCAAAACTTTAGAACAGGGTAAAATATTCATTAATTTGTATTGAATTGAGTTTTCTTTTTCTTTTTTTTGATTTTCAACATACTATTTGTACACAATGACTTTTCCATATTTCTAGCATACTATACTTTTTTGACTTTTTTCTGTAGAATCTTGACAAAAATATTACTTGTTCTTAAATGATGACCTATTGCTGGTGATGAGATGAAAAAGCTATAACGCTTAAAGAACTTTTTTCTAAAAACTCTCAATTCTATAATTGACTCCCCCCATTCAACGCAATAAGCCCCACCCTCCACTCAGCAAATCATCTAAAACGAAGGACCTCGCTAAGACGACCGTTGTAAACTAGCCATGGAGCAGAGAAAAGCCAAGACTCCCCCCGCGAGTTGCAGCCAGGAACAGAGTCTTGAACTACCATCAACACCACCATGTGGGAAACCCGAATATTGCAGTACTACTGCTGCTGTTGCTACTCCTCGGGTCAAGAAGTCTCGGTTTAGGGACACAGTGAAATCGGAATTGTTTCATATTCTGGAGAGGGTGCTGTATCGGTACAGAGAAGAAATATGCAAAGATGCCGAGTCAGTAACCCCGACCAGAGGCAACACGATTGTCGGAATGACATGTTTCTTCTTCAGAAACAATTACAAAGCGTTAATGAAAAGACTTTGGCTCGCCAACTTCGTTACAGTGATTGACCAGAGTCTTATTGAAAAAGTCATTTGCGAGGATGAACTGAGGATAGGACGCGCTTCGGAGGCTTTTCTGCCCAAGCTTATAAAATGCAGATGCCTCAAGGAGAGACTTGAAAAGATCCATATCGAGTTGTATGGAGAAGAAGAAGACTAATAACCAGCAGTTGGATGGAGAAGAAGCTAGGGACTTGTTCGATACATTGACTTTTTTTCTTTAAGTAAAATAAAAATGGGAAACTACTATACAAAACACTCTGTATATACTGATCAGAATGTAGTCATTACCCTTTTAATAAGTGTGGTGATGAAAAATAAAAAAAGGGTTTTTTTTACATTTAAAAACGGTTGTCATCATTATAGCAAGGGGAGCGTGTGTGATACATGTGTATTACAGTCCTTCTTGTTGTGTTTTTCAGTGTTTTCTGTGTGTCTGTACACACAAAGCACAAATCATTTAAAACAAACCCTGAATCACATTTAGAGAGGACCATTAAGAGTCAGAATCTTAACGAAATCTACGGACACAAAGTACTTCATTATCTACTTTTCAGCTTTTATACACAAAAGTGTATGTTTTCAGTAACTTTCTCAGAGAATTTAAGCATAAATCTGTCAATGTTCAAAACAGCCTTGTTTCACTGAAATACCCTCAAAATGACAAAACGGCCGGAGCGTTTACAAGGTATTCACATAACTTTCATCATGAAATCCCAAGTCAACTCTGGAGACAAAGGGGCACAGCGCAGATCTATACATTAGAAAAGGAGTGGCCTATATTCCCGCCCTTCCATCTAATCAATACCAGACATTTAAGAACAAAGAATGGTTGTTATTACCAACTTGCATGGTCCACACGTCCCCCACTGGAAAGGCAGAAGGCCTCTTGACCTTTGTCCTCCTCAAGTTACAGACAGGGCACATGCAGGAAGGACTGAGAATCTCTAAAATACACAGATCGGATTAAAATATTCTTTGACAATCATAACACACATAATGAGCAGCAGACTTCAACAGTCCAGCCGTGAAGACATCTTCGGGACAGTTTTGAGATTTCTTCAAATGCCGTTGCCATGGCAACACATTGCTCGCCTTGAAACACGGTTTTCTCATAACTTCAGTGAATATACTCCAAATAGCCCAGAATTTCACAGGTTTGGTAACGATGCAGCCATCAACGCATCTAAGCGTAGTATGGGGTGTCATCAAATGCCGTTGCCATGGCGACAGACCACTCGCCATGAAACACGATGTGGCTGTAACTCCAATCGACACGGTCCAATCGTCCCCCAATCTTCACTTGTATATCACCGGTCCATGTCTCAAGAGCTCTACGCCAAATCTGAGATCTCACCATATGCCGTTTCCATGGCGTATCCCTTGCCATAAAACATGATGTCGCTATAACTCCTATGAACATTTTCAAAAAGTGCTCAAACTTCACATGTGTGCTAACAGTCCAGCCTTGAAGACATCTATGGGACAGTTTTGCGATTTCTTCAAATGTCGTTGCCATGGCAACACAATGCTCGCCATGACACACAGCTTTCTCATAACTTCAGTGAAACTGATCCAAACGCCCCAAAACTTCACAGGTTTGGTAACGATGCAGCCATCAACGCATCTAAGCGTATTATGGGGTGTCATCAAATGCCGTTGCTATGGCGACAGATAATTCGCCATCAAGTTAGTTCAGAAGTTTGCAGTTCAAATATTCTGCTGCTTTTCCAAGCCTTTTTATTTTCTTTTCTTCTCTCTTCACACATTCAAGCCCCCAGTGTTCATGTATCATTTCAATCTAAATTCTTCACTTTCTTCTTACACATTACATTTCAGCATAGCAGTTTAGCGTCATACTTTCAGCATAAAGCATTCCCACTAGCAATTTTCTTCAGGAATTGCATTTTCTAGTTTATCTTTGCCGCACATCCAACACATCATGAGGTGACACAGAATCGAGGGGTAAATACATTATCACTCAATTATACGAACTCGCAGAGATAATAACAAGAACAGACAAAAAAATATATGGCGCTAGGTAGCTAAAAATGCTAACATGGCTCACCTGTGTCGTAGTCTGGTCAAAAGTGGTCTTCAATGGCATTAAAACGATGCTGAAGTTAATCCAATGTGTCTGTGTCCCTTTGAATGATTTCTGATAATCCATGAGCAATAAACCTGCTTTTCGGTTTTCAGAAGTCAGTCCCCACCTTTTTGTTTTAGATCGTGTGTGATTGGGGAGATTCTCCTTCGATTATATTGGCTCTAACGGTCAGAAAGAGATGTCAATCACCAAAATCGACCAATGGGTTCCAGAGAAACGGTAAAACCCCCATTTCCACCCAAATCACCTCAGAGGTGGAGTTTATTTTGCTAAACCTCTCTAAAAAGGTAAAATGTCACTTTTTTTGCATCAATCTTGATACAGGGTACTCATTACATGTTGTACTTTGGATTCCTAAAGCTTTTAGTCTACCTTACCATCATCCAAGGGTAGTTCTCACTGTAAGTAAACAATAATCTTTGGACGGACACTATAATTTACAGTTTTTTATTATGTTCAATCTGAATTTTCTTTAAAATAAAAAACATCTATATTGATTCTGACTTTTCTACATCCAACTCACAGGTTTATCATTACCTTGAGAAAAAAGATTATTAATGTAACCCTTTTTGAAGGGAAGATATGGTCATTTGTTCTGGGAATGTCATTTTCGAGCCTGAGACCTGAAAAACAGGCTCCGGGCTAAACTGGTTAAACATAAAACAACGTATTTGAGCTTAAAATATGTCAATTCCAAGTAAACAAGCAACAATTTCTGAACCATACATTGAAACGTTGACCTTTAAGAACATTTAAATGCAGTTTTCCAATTCACAATGATATCTGTAAGTTTAACTGGTTTATAAAGCATTCAATGAAAGGCCAAATTATTATCGGTGCTCACATTAATACACTGTCAGCAGACCCGGTGGCAGACATACGTCTCTGGGCGGGCATTTGATTTACCAGGGCGGGCCCACCCCGAAACTTACATTTCCCGGGAAATCTGAATTGTCAACGGGGAGGTGAGGGAGGCGCTCGTGAATTGTTGTTACTGAAGCAGAGGGGTTTTAGGTTGCCATAAGGCTGTTGACGGTCTTATTATAGGCTACATCCATTGGTTGGTGTTGTGGCACATTTGTAACGCTGTGCCAACTTGGGCAAGCACGCAGGCAAACTTGAGGAGCGCACACAGGGTGGAGAGGTGGAGTGAGGTTGGGTGATGGAGAGAAAGGGAGAGAGATAGATTGAGCGAGGCAGAGAGCATGTGCAGCGGTCTGCTTGCGCACAGAGCAATTTGTGAGAGAGCCGGCTTGAGAGTCAATTTCTCTTAAAAATATAATTGATTGCCAGCCTCCCTTGTCCCTGGCTGGCTTGCTAGCTCGTTGGTAACGTAAGTTACGTAACTGATGTCTTCTAATGTGCCTGCATCTGGCGCTGAGTTGCCATATTCCTTTCGTGAACCACTTCCTGATATCCATTGTTGCAGATAAATATAAATGATAATAGCCAAACTAACCTAGCACGAGTAAACTGACAGGCTGCTGTGCCGCATCTCACTCAAAAACCCACACGACTCAAACCAGCGAAAAACCAGTCTCGCCCGCAGCCTTTCATTCAGAATTTCATAGCAAAATTAAAACAATTATATTAAACTAATCTTTCAACATAGTGTAGCGTCTCGCTACAGGAACACAGGGAGGCTTAGTTTGTCCTTTATCCGGGAGTTTATTGCACAGATCACAGGTTACTGTTGGCCATAACCACACCAAAACAATCTACTAACCCTGTCGTATTCTCACACTCCGTCACGTCTCCCGCTAGCTTTTTCCTAGCTTTTCTCTGGTTCTTCCAAAATACATCAAACATCCAGGTTTCAGACACTAATTCCTGGGTAATAAAGCCACCCTGGACGGGTCGTCAAATGTGGATGAAATGGACAGATCCCTGTACATTTCATGCACTTTTAATGGGAGTCGTCACGTGTGGATGAAATGGCCATATCTTCCCTAAATTCACATCAATCTTACCCAGCTTTCACACACTAATTCCTGGGTAATAAAGCCATGTGCACACTGTATTTACAGTAATCTTACCCAGCTTTCAGACACTAATTCCTGGGTAAGAAAGCCACCCTGGACGCGTCGTCAAATGTGGATGAAATGCACAGATTCCTGTACATTTCATGCACTTTTAATGGGAGTATGAAATGGCCATATCCTCCCTAAATTCACATCAATCTTACCCAGATTTCACACACTAATTCCTGGGTAATAAAGCCTTGTGCACCCTGTATTCACAGTAATCTTACCCATGTTTCACACACTAATTCCTGGGTAAGAAGGCCACCCTGGACGGGTCGTCAAATGTGGATGAAATGGACAGATTCCTGTACATTTCATGCACTTTTAATGGGAGTCGTCACATGTGGATGAAATGGCCATATCTTCCCTAAATTCACAGCAATCTTACCCAGCTTTCACACACTAATTCCTGGGTAATAAAGCCATGTGCACACTGTATTCACAGTAATCTTACCCAGGTTTCAGAAACTAATTCCTGGGTAAGAAAGTCACCCTGAATGGGTCGTCAAATGTGGATGAAATGGCCATATCCTCCCTATATTCACACCACTTTTACCCATGTTTCACACACTAATTCCTGGGTAAGAAAGCCCTGTACATCTCCCTGGATGAAATGGCCATATCCTCCCTATATTCACAGTGATCTTACCCAGGTTTCAGACACTAATTCCTGGGTAAGAAAGTCACCCTGAATGGGTCGTCAAATGTGGATGAAATGGACAGATTCCTGTACATTTCATGCACTTTTAATGGGCAGATTCCTCCTCACTTTAGTCCGAGTGAGGAGTGCTCAAGTGTGGGATGATTTGTAAGGTAGAAGAGGGTAAAACAAGTTAAAGTGTGAACCTCCAGCAGGGCAGGTGCTGCTGTGAATAAGGCCGAATATGGAAGCCGATGAGCGGACGATAAAGCACCGCAAAATACACCACCTTTAAGTGTTGCCAGGGGCACGAGAACATCCTCCACCGGAGGGTGGGTGCTGCTGCTGTGAAGAAGGCCGAATATGGATGCCGATGGGCGGACGATAAAGCACCGCAAAATACACCACCTTTAAGTGTTGCCAGGGGCACGAGAACATCCTCCACCGGAGGGTGGGTGCTGCTGCTGTGAAGAAGGCCGAATATGGATGCCGATGGGCGGACGATAAAGCACCGCAAAATACACCACCTTTAAGTGTTGCCAGGGGCACGAGAACATCCTCCACCGGAGGGTGGGTGCTGCTGCTGTGAATAAGGCCGAATATGGAAGCCGATGGGTGGACGATAAAGCACCGCAAAATACACCACCTTTAAGTGTTGCCAGGGGCACGAGAACATCCTCCACCGGAGGGTGGGTGCTGCTGCTGTGAAGAAGGCCGAATATGGATGCCGATGGGCGGACGATAAAGCACCGCAAAATACACCACCTTTAAGTGTTGCCAGGGGCACGAGAACATCCTCCACCGGAGGGTGGGTGCTGCTGCTGTGAATAAGGCCGAATATGGAAGCCGATGGGTGGACGATAAAGCACCGCAAAATACACCACCTTTAAGTGTTGCCAGGGGCACGAGAACATCCTCCACCGGAGGGTGGGTGCTGCTGCTGTGAAGAAGGCCGAATATGGATGCCGATGGGCGGACGATAAAGCACCGCAAAATACACCACCTTTAAGTGTTGCCAGGGGCACGAGAACATCCTCCACCGGAGGGTGGGTGCTGCTGCTGTGAATAAGGCCGAATATGGAAGCCGATGGGTGGACGATAAAGCACCGCAAAATACACCACCTTTAAGTGTTGCCAGGGGCACGAGAACATCCTCCACCGGAGGGTGGGTGCTGCTGCTGTGAAGAAGGCCGAATATGGATGCCGATGGGCGGACGATAAAGCACCGCAAAATACACCACCTTTAAGTGTTGCCAGGGGCACGAGAACATCCTCCACCGGAGGGTGGGTGCTGCTGCTGTGAATAAGGCCGAATATCGAAGCCGATGGGTGGACGATAAAGCACCGCAAAATACACCACCTTTAAGTGTTGCCAGGGGCACGAGAACATCCTCCAC
Source organism: Pseudochaenichthys georgianus (assembly GCF_902827115.2). Lineage (NCBI taxonomy): Eukaryota > Metazoa > Chordata > Actinopteri > Perciformes > Channichthyidae > Pseudochaenichthys > Pseudochaenichthys georgianus. The sequence continues at coordinate 45,615,648 of NC_047506.1, read as the reverse complement.
CGGAGGGTGGGTGCTGCTGCTGTGAAGAAGGCCGAATATGGATGCCGATGGGCGGACGATAAAGCACCGCAAAATACACCACCTTTAAGTGTTGCCAGGGGCACGAGAACATCCTCCACCGGAGGGTGGGTGCTGCTGCTGTGAATAAGGCCGAATATGGAAGCCGATGGGCGGACGATAAAGCACCGCAAAATACACCTCTTTTCTGAGTCACCAGGGGCATGAAGTTCTGGAGGGTGTGAACATCTGGGTTTAGTCCGTTGGGGAGTGCTTAATTCCGGGGGTCCGGGGTCTCATGTTATGGAAGTATGGATGATTTTCGAAATTCTCGAAAAACGGCTAAGTGCCAACGGAGGAGGGGCTGCAAAAAGCTCAAGTCTTCGGCGCTTCGGGCGGAAGCCCCGGAGACATTTGCACTCCCCCGTTGCAATTTACAACGGAGAGGGGAAACGAGACCTCCCTTCCTCCGTCCAAAAAATTCATTCATCTTTTCCAAGCTACCATCTGCAAGAAATCGGAAACTCGGTTTTTGAGAGCACTTAGAAAAAAACGAGCTATTTTCACATGATGGGGAAATCATGGAGGAATGTATCCGCCTCATGAGCACTTTGTATCGGATACATTTGTTGCCTGGAGGACCCCACTCATGGTTCTCACAAAACTTTAAGTTTTCGAACTGGTCTCTGGAGGAATTCAAGGGGAGTTGTCACGGAATAACGAGACACTATTTTCGGATAAATGTGTTGCCTGGAGGACCCCACTCATGGTTCTCACAAAACTTTAAGTTTTCGAACTGGTCTCTGGAGGAATTCAAGGGGAGTTGTCACGGAATAACGAGACACTATTTTCGGATACTTTTTTTTACTTTCATGCATCTTTCCATGGATGAATTATTGTCTTTATTTTTAACTTTTTGGTCAATTTCATCCAGTTTTGGCCCCCGCCTTGCCTGGATGATAAGACCAAGAGATGACAGGGATCTCTGCCCGCCTAACGAGTGCCTAAATGGGACACCTTTCGCACGATGATGCAAATGAAAAAAACCAATGTTTTGAAAATGAGCTGAGTGCACCTTTCTTGAGTCTTTTCAAGCTTCCTTCTTTTTCGACCCCCTGTTCTATACCTTCTACTGGTGACATTTCCCGGTACCGAAATGCTCAAGAATACAGGTCGGATGGTGGTCCGTTGTCCGATCTGTAATAGTTCCTACCGCGCCCTGAGCAAACACCTGCAGAGGCACCATAGTGTGCGCAACTTGATTGAAAGAAAAATTCTGCTGTTGTTGGCCAACGGACGGACAAACATTAGGCTCCATCCCTGCACCATTGCAGGATGCGAGTACCGCGGGACACGGCTCGACCGCCACTTGGACAGAGACCATGTTGAGCTGTCCCGGGAGGAAATACATGTGGTTCTAAATAAACTGAAAATGACAGTGGCAAAGAAGGAGCTTTATGAACTCCGAATCACAAACCCCACAGTAGGAATGATTACCTCTTGGGATGTTGACATGGTGGACGATGATGTACTTTCACAACCTCCACCCTTGTCCCCGGTGATTGAATGTGACAACCCGGACTGTAAGGAATGGAGGATGGAGGCAAACACAGTGAGGGCTCAGCGGGACAGATATGCTGCTGAGGTGAAATCCCTGCGCTGCAAGTTGCAGCAGAGGATAAAACATAAGCGACAAATGATGGATCAGCGGGCCGGGGACACGCACGAGTTCGATGGGGAGGAACGAGAGCGGGTCTTTCTAAAGAAACGACCCCGAACAGAGTCGACACCAACGAGGCTGTCCAAGTCGAAAGGTCCCTCCTGCAGCAAGACTCCCATTCCCGCCTGCAGCAAGTCTCCCATTCCCGCCTGCAGCAAGTCCCCCACTGGCTCTCACACACATTCATCCAGCTCCTCAGAACCTGAATCCATGTATACCGAGGCCTCGTCAACCTCCCCTCCCATACATTCCCCCTGGTTCCGCGGCAGGGGCCGGGGGAATATAATGCGGGACATCACATTCCCACGGATCATGGGTAAGTGTGTTGAATATGTCACAAATGCAGTTTCTGTAACACACAATGTGTTGTCATTAAAGTACTGTTTTATGTTTCACAGAGGAGTATCTGCAAGGATACCGGGAACATTATGTGGGCATATACCCAACAGTGAGGCTCCAAGAAAACACAGTCTCCAAAATAAGCAGAGTGAAATCGTTCCTAAGTTTCATGGCTCATGGTTTCAATCGCCTGTCTGACTGGCTCTTTTTGAGGGATCTGAAGAGGATACGTGGGTGGTCCCGGAGCCTGATAAAGTCAAGCCTACAGGTCACGACCTCCGACTTCTATATAAAAAAAAAAATGGCCGACACACCGTGCAAGGGGAGCAGGCTCAGCCAAAACGACATGATTTTAATCAAACGGGAAGTTGTTGCCATCCTGAAGTCCCTGAAGAGAAAAGTACTTATCCACCAGATGCAAGTGAAGCGGGACAAGATGGAAGGTCTGCCGAGCCATAACGACATCATGGCATGTTTGACTTCGACCAAAACTCGCATCCCTCAGCTCCTGGATGTGATGGCCAGCAATCCGACTACCGCAACCCGGATACTCCTCTATGGGTACATGACCCTCCATTGGAGCTGTATTTACGGCCACCGTCCGGGGGTCTACTCCAACATGACCAACGCCGAGGTCCGAAAGGCGGATACAACTGGCACTGCCTTCGGCTACCTCATCCATGTGAGTGCTATTAAAAAATGTATTTATTCTGGCAGTTATATGCATGATTGATATTGTATTGACGCTCTCTCCCGCTGTCATAACAGGTAAGCAACCACAAGACGGCCAACGCGTTCGGGGAAGCGCAGCTGTACCTCACCATAGAAGAATTTGGATGGATGAAGAGGTGGCTGGAAATCAAGGGTACGCTGACCTGCACCCAGATCGGCTACTTCCTATACACAGCGGGGAAGAACCCGTCCAGGAACCTTGCCTACTCCCTGAGGTTGGCATGGGCTGATGTGGGGCTACAAGGTCCCATTAACTTCACCGACCTCCGCACAGTCCACGCCGATAATGCGAAGAGGTTTCAGGACAAAGGCAACCGCCAAAGAGTGAGTGATTTCATGTGTCACAACACTGCAACTGCAGACACATTTTACGGAAAGAATCCTTCTTTGAAGGAGGCTGCGGACATACGGCTGCTCTTCACAGAGTCACTGCAAGCAGCAGCGGTGGCATCGACAGCAGCAGCAGCGGGACATGAAGACACTTTGGCGGGTATTGACATCGACAGTGACAGCTCTGGAGAGGAGCACAGCCCCGCTCCCTACCAAGACTCCAGCGATGCCGAGACGTCAGATGAAGAATTCTCCAAAAATGTCAACGCTTGGAGAGCGAAGAGGGACCAGTCACTGGCCGAACACAGCCCCTCAGACATGGGTGAAGAGAGGGTGCCATACTCTGCACCAACTTCACCCGATACAGACACTGTTGCCAGTGATCAACTTGTAAATATGCAATGTTTTGTTGTACTCAGTCCCCTTGTGAATACTTTATATCCTGTGTGAATGTATTTATTATTGTAAATATTACTGTAAATAAAGTTTGTTAAAATTACTTACTTTGTCCTCTGTTTTTAAAGCCCAATATGGGTTTTTTCCCTTTAAGATCCCCAGGGGCACGATATTCTGGTTCTGGTGGTAGCATGGAGGTGTTTAGTCCGAGTGAGGAGTGCTCAAGTGTGGGATGATTTGTAAGGTAGAAGAGGGTAAAACAAGTTAAAGTGTGAACCTCCAGCAGGGCAGGTGCTGCTGTGAAGAAGGCCGAATATGGATGCCGATGGGCGGACGATAGAGCACCGCAAAATACACCCCCCTTTAAGGTTCCCAGGGGCACGAGTTTCTTGAGGGTGTGATCATCTGGGTTTAGTCCGTGGGGGAGTGCTTAAGTTCGGGGGCCCGGGGACCCAAGGTGCACGAGGTTCTGGAAGTACGCATGTCAGGGAGAGATCCTGGAGCTCCTTAGTCCGTGTTTTGGGGGTCTTGGAGCGGCCACAGAGAGGTGCTTTTCCCCGGTGTATTTCATGGAAGTCTGAAATAGCCTGTTTGCTCATGGTAGGGAGGGATCCTGGAGCTCCTTAGTCCGCGTTTTGGGGGTCTTGGAGCGGCCCCGAAGAGGTGGCTTTGTCGGTGTACGTAATGGAAGTGTGAAATAGCCTGTTTGCTCATGTCAGGGAGAGATCCTGGAGCTCCTTAGTCCGTGTTTTGGGGGTCTTGGAGCGGCCCCAACGAGGTGGCTTTGTCGGTGTACGTAATGGAAGTCTGAAATAGCCTGTTTGCTCAAGGCAGGGAGGGATCCTGGAGCTCCTTAGTCCGTGTTTTGGGGGTCTTGGAGCGGTCCCAACGAGGTGGCTTTGTCGGTGTACGTAATGGGTAAGAAAGCCACCCTGGACGGGTCGTCAAATGTGGATGAAATGGACAGATTCCTGTGCATTTCATGCACTTTTAATGGGCTCGTCAAATGTGGATGAAATGGACAGATTCCTGTACATTTCATGCACTTTTAATGGGAGTCGTCACGTGTGGATGAAATGGCCATATCATCCCTAAATTCACATCAATCTTACCCAGCTTTCACACACTAATTCCTGGGTAATAAAGCCATGTGTACCCTGTATTCACAGTAATCTTACCCATGTTTCAGACACTAATTCCTGGGTAAGAAAGCCACCCTGTACGCGTCGTCAAATGTGGATGAGATGGACAGATTCCTGTACATTTCATGCACTTTTAATGGGAGTCGTCACGTGTGGATGAAATGGCCATATCATCCCTAAATTCACATCAATCTTACCCAGCTTTCACACACTAATTCCTGGGTAATAAAGCCATGTGTACCCTGTATTCACAGTAATCTTACCCATGTTTCAGACACTAATTCCTGGGTAAGAAAGCCACCCTGTACGCGTCGTCAAATGTGGATGAAATGGACAGATTCCTGTACATTTCATGCACTTTTAATGGGAGTCGTCACGTGTGGATGAAATGGCCATATCATCCCTAAATTCACATCAATCTTACCCAGCTTTCACACACTAATTCCTGGGTAATAAAGCCATGTGTACCCTGTATTCACAGTAATCTTACTCATGTTTCAGACACTAATTCCTGGGTAAGAAAGCCACCCTGTACGCGTCGTCAAATGTGGATGAAATGGACAGATTCCTGTACATTTCCGGCATGCGCATCTCCCTTCCTAACATGAGGAGGGCAGGGGAGCAGGAAGTGGAATCTTGGGTCGCAGACCGGTACGCCATCAGCACAAGGGTGACATGGGCGTCCCAGTCTCTTTGGTGTTTTGCCGTCACTATGGCAAGCTGTTGAGCCAGTGTGCAGTTGAACCTTTCCAGGAGGCCATCGCTCTGTGAGTGAAGGGGTGTGGTGCGGGTCTTATGGGATCCCAGTTTTTCGCACATAGCCTTAAACACTCGGGACTCAAAGTTCCAGCCCTTGTCTGTGTGTATGACTTCAGGCGCCCCGAACCTGCTAAACATTCCCTCCACCAATGCGTCCACAATAGTCTCTGCCTCTTGATCTGGTAAGCTGTATGCCTCAGGCCACTTAGTGAAGTAGTCCATGGCTGTGAGGATGTAGCGGTTCCCTTTTTCTGTGCGGAGAAATGGCCCAAGAACGTCGATCCCGATCCTCTCCATTGTGCACCCTACCGGAAACTGCTGGAGCTGGGCATGAGATCTGTCGGTAGGGCCCTTACGTGCAGTGCAGCTGTCGCGGCGGCGACAGAAATCTTCCACATCTCGTCTGTGTTGGCCCCAGTAGAATCTCTGTAGCAGGCGGTGGAGAGTCTTAGAGACCCCAAAGTAACCAGATCCTGGAGTTCCATGCACTGACCGAAGTACCGTCTCCCGCAGGGTCCTCGGCACCACCACCTTGTCTCTCCTGCAGCCGGTTCCTTCCATCCGCTCTGCAGCACTCCATCACACAGGCGCAGGGCTTCAAACATTGACCACAGCTCTTTAGTGGCACGAGAAAACTCAGAGACCTGTTCCCACCGGGGTTTGTGTTGTGCAGCCACCCAAGCGGTTATCGGCCTGATGTCGACATACCCCTCCTGATTTTTCCTCCATTCGGCAGCATCTACAGCTAAAAGTCCATGGTCAGTTGATGCCCCGACTGGTCCCACCGCTGCACATATCACCTCAGCCTGTAGACATTCCCTCTCATGTGTCTCTCTCTTCACGCAGTAGCGGCAGTCATCACTGTAGCAGGGGCGGCGGGAGAGTGCATCAGCGTTGCCGTGCTGCACGCCAGGTCTGTGAATTATGGTGAAGTCATATGCTTGTAACTCTTCAATCCAGCGTGCCAGCTGGCCTTCTGGTTCTTTGAAGGACATGAGCCACTTTAAGGCAGAGTGATCAGTCCGGACTGTGAAGTGGAGGCCCCCTAGGTAGTACTTGAAGTGCCGGATGGCGCTGACCACAGCAAGCAGTTCCCGTCTGGTGACACAGTAGCGGCGTTCAGCTTTGTTAAATGTTCTGCTATAGTAGGCCACTACTCTCTCTCCTTCTGGTGTCACCTGGGCCAGCACGGCTCCTGATCCACTGTTGCTGGCATCGGTGTCGAGGATGAAGGGAAGGGTGGTGTCAGGGGGGAAGAGGATCGGTGCCTCCACTAGGGCTTCCTGTAGTAAAGCAAATGCTGCCTGACACTCCACTGTCCATGAAAACACCTCTCCTTTCTGTAACAGGCGGAACAGCGGCGCAGATATGCAGGAGAACCCTTTCACAAACCTCCTGTAGTAGGAGAACGGGCCCAGGAAGCTCTTCAGGTCCTGCACAGAGCTGGGGGTGGGCCAGTCCTTCACAGCCTGTACCTTCTCTCCCATGGTACCGACGCCGCCCTCCGCTAGCCTGTGACCGAGAAAAGTCACCTCACGCTTCACGAAACAGCACTTCTGGGGGTGCAATTTCAATCCTGCTACAGCCACTCTTACCAGCACACGTTTGAGGGCCTCGAGAGCTGATTCGAAAGATTTACCATGGACGAGGATGTCGTCCAGGTAAACAACACACTCATGGCGGGGGATGTCTGCCAGCACCTGGTCCATAAGCCTCTCAAACGTGGCAGGGGCATTACAGAGGCCGAATGGGAGAACTTTAAACTGCCATAAACCCCCGTTGGTGATGAAGGCTGTTTTCTGTCTGGCCTCAGGGGCAAGGGGGACCTGCCAATATCCGCTGCGCAGGTCCAGGGAGGAGAACCAGGAAGACCATGCCACTGTATCGAGTGCCTCATCGATGCGAGGAAGGAGGTATAGGTCCTTCTTGGTCACTTTATTGAGCGGTCTGAAGTCTACGCAGAACCGAAAGTCCTCCTTCTTTTTCTTGGGAACCATGACTACTGGAGCGGCCCAGGGGCTGTTGGAGGGTTCGATGAGTCCAGCCCGTTGCATCTCCCCCAGTGCATTATCTGCTGCAGCTTGTCTGGCCAGAGGGAGGCGTCGTGGTCTCATTATAATGGGCTGTGCATCTCCAGTGTCGATGTTGTGTTCGATGAGATCTGCCCGGCCAACATCGGCCTCAGACAGTGAAAAACAATCTTTGAATTCCAGCAAGAGCTGCAGCAGCAGGTTCTGCTCATTGGGAGTTAGTCCATCAGAATTTCTCTGCCAGACATCTGTCACTGCCGAAACTCTCAAATATGTGACAGGTTCTGCAGCAATGACTGGGTGAAGGCAAGGGTCTTACTAACTGCTGTCTGTGCAATTTACTCCACGCGAGTTGGCGGACTTTATTTTGCTAACTTTAACATCATTTTTCATGGTGGGGCTAAGCCATTTCTTGGTATGGCTGTAGCCTACCCCAGTATACCCTGACGCCGCCACTGAACAAAACAATTAAAATGTTGTATTCAGCCCTGATTAAAACAGCGGGCCCAAATCCTGGATGGCGTCATGGGCGGGCCCCATGGGGCCGGGCCCGCCCATGACGCCGGGTCTCAGTGTTAATAAACTAAAAAAAGACAAGGCGATGTGCCTGCAAGACTCTACTCAGGTAAACAAAACATATTACCCGTGTGCAGCAGCTAACCTGCCTGCGAGCCTTCGCTCAGGTCACATTTACACACGGCGCGGCTGAAGCTCGCTAGCACTTTTAGCACTATCAGTATCGCAAGCAGCCACATTGTTTAGGCTGTCAAATACGCTGCACCGTTTTAGATTCAATGATGTGGCTTTCACATCAGCGCTTTTCCCTTTCTAGCTCCGAGCGGGAGCTTTTCTGGTTCAGCTCTAGTTTTCCTTTTCTGCACCCGCTCTGTTCACACCGCCCAGAGCTGCCCCTGCTGCGTCATGACGTCACAGTTTACGTGCCTGCTTCATAAAATCCAAACCCCGCGGAAATCCCTCACATCGACAACAACAACAATGGCCGATTGTATTGAAGTGCTGTTCGCTTTGGTTATCCTCTTACAAAACGAAATGGAAGGCATCGGACGACTTTACAAGGGACAAGGTACGACTTTACTTGGAACTTTACAAACATCACATGCGAAATGCAAGACTTCTTTGTGGTCTTCAGCATCTACTTCAATGAGATGTCCCTGCCCCCGCCTCAACGTTTGAGAGACTTAAGTGACGCCGCCTCTTAGCTCCGAAGCTCTTGCCTCTAGACCGACAATGTTTTGGAGCTGGAAGCTCCTCTGTGGTGTGAACAGGAAAAACCGGTACTTTTCAGGCTCCAGCTCCGAGCCGGAGCTGAAAACGCGTTGGTGTGAAAGGGGCATGAGTGGCTCATTTGCAAATGCTTCATTAAGTTGCTTGTGTTACCCCCTTTACAAGCAACTCATTGAGAACATAGATTGCACCTTGCACTATCGCCACTACATTTGTTAAAGTGCACCCAGACCTTCGTTTGCTTCGCTCTGTCCGCCATGCCTGCGGGAGTCTCACAACAATAATAAGAGCGCTGTTGAGAGAGATGACGAGTGGCATTTACAGTGGCCAATCAGAGGGGTCTCAAACCGGATACATCACACGGGATGAGGGTTCCCAACCAACCAGAATGGTTTAAAGTTAAACTAAGGAAGTAGACGTAACAGATATACCGATAGCAGCACCGTTTGTCCAGCAGCTTAACGGTAATACCGATACCATCCAATCAGGTACCGGTTTTGACTTAGTACCGGTTCTCGATACCCATCCCTAGTTATTATAGTGATTCACCAGGTCAGCAGGGTGGGTGGATGTTGGAGGATGGGGGTAGGAATTAATCAGAGTGGTGAGATCTGTGGGGTTAATGTGTTTAATGTTTCTGAAGGTGATGGACCGTTGTTCTTTGGCTTTGGAAGGGGGGGTATGGATATCAAAAATTACAGCTTTATGGTCAGAAATGGGGAATTCAATGACAGCAAGGTTAATGGGAGTGATGCCAGTGCAGCAGACTAAGTCCAGTATGTGACCTTTGTTATGTGTTGGGAGGTTGACATGTTGTGTGATATCGAGATATCGAGGCAATCCAGGAGTGAGATTAAATCAATTGCAAAAACATTGGATGGGTCGTCAATGTGTATGTTAAAGTCGCCTAAGAGGATAACAGTAGGGGACATTACACATACACATGTTAGTAGTGATGACAATTCAGTGAGAAAAACAGAGGGCTTCGGCGGTCTGTAGATGGAAATAATGATGATGGGTTTGGGCCGGGGCCAGTGAGTTTTACAGCGAAGCATTCAAAAGAGGAGTGATGGGGGACAGTGACAGCAATGACTTTAATATTTTCACGGTGCAACACAGCAAGCCCCCCCCCCTAGTCTAGGACCTGGGTTAGATATGTATGCACTTAATTTAGGAGAGAATATCTCAATTGTTCTAGACTAATATGACCCCACTGAACAACTTGGGATGTGTGCCAAAATCTCTATCCGGGACGAAAAGCCCCAAAATGACCACGCCCTTTTTTTAAATGACCACGCCCCTTTTCATCGGAAGTGCTACTTCCGATATAGCTGTATCTTCTAAACCGTTTGAGCTACAGATTTTCTGAGGTGCTCAAAATGTTCAGAATGGCCATATCTAGGGGGAGGGGGGTATTTGAAATTTCTAAATTGATATTTTACCAGAACATTCGGTCCACTTCAGGGTTTCCGCTAGGATTTTTTCTCGCCGGTCAAATGTCCGGGCAGAATTAATTTTACCGGACAAATTTGAAACTTACCGGTCATATTTCAATAATAATAATAAGAGTTGTGTAGCAGAGTTTCCGTTAGCAGGTAATTACCGGACTATGAGCAGATATGCTTCAGTTTAAAACTCAGTTCACGGGGCTCATTTTTATATTGCTTCAGTTTATAATCGTAACAGATCGAAAAATTCAGATTCATTTTTCAATAAATTATTCCACAAACAACAACATTTAAACAAACTACTTGTAGTAGATAACGTACATTATTCAAAAGTTTACATTACATTTGAATAATAACACGGGAGAAACGGATCCTCTCTTTTCCCTCTCCCTCCCTCTCTCTCTCTCTCTCTCTCTCCTGACAGCACGTCAGTTTCTCATGCAGCTCCTGCAGCTCGCTAAACAGAGGGCGGGGCTTCAGGTGATTATGCAGAGCTGCGTGTCTCGGTCAGACTCAGCAGCTGATCTGATCTCTCTGTCGCGTCCGGTTACACTTCACTCGCGTTTATGTCCATATCGATCAGATCCAGCTCTCCTGATCGGCCTTTATATAGAGCACCGATCAAACTATTAAGACTGAATATCGGCCGATAATGACCGGCGGCCGATCGATCGGAGCCTCCCTAATTATTACCAGACATTTTGACCGGCAGGTTTTGAATTTACCGGTTTTTAATACATTTTATCAGCTAAAAACCGGTAATTACCGGCTAACGGAAACCCTGGTCCACTTATTACCATACAACTACCCAAGTACTGGAAATTGAGTTATCCTCTCATGAATTATGTGCATACATGCCTATCTTAACTTAGGTCTTCTAGTAATTAATATAACCATTGAATTATATAAAACTAACTGCTTTTTGTTTATTCATAGCACCAGTGCTAAAAGCTGGAGAGAGTATGAGAGAAAGACTTATCCATCCAGTTTAACAGAGATAATATCTCACTGAAGTACAGCGAAATGGTAAGACAAGCTTTCATTTTTTTATTTACCTACCTCTTCTTTCTGTGGGTATGCCAAGTATTATATTGTATGGTGATATTGATAACCCATGCCATCGATAATTTTAAACATGTTTCTTTTATTTTCAGGATGTGGAACCGCTCGCTGCTCCTTCTGCTACACCTAAGCCGATCAAGCCGATCGATCTCGAGGAGTGCATCCTATGCCAGAAGAAGAACCGATCTGAGTACCTCTCTAGTGGTGAAATCGGCAGGGGTTATATTGTTTCGCTTGCCAAACAAACAGAGAGTAATGACACTCGAGCTGCTAGGGTTCTTCGACTGAAGCAGGGTATCATGAAATACCACACCTCATCTTGCTACAGAAGTTTTCAAAGGGATATGGCTAAGACTGACAGCATAACCCTAAATAAAAGCCATAAATAAAGCTTGATCCGCCCGTCAAAACATTCCATGACTTTGCTATTGCCTTGACATCTATGGTCACCAAAGCTGGGCACAACTGTGATGAGATCCACATCGTTTTCGACACTTACAGAGAGGATAGCATCAAGAATGGAGAGAGGGAGAGAAGAGGGAAGTCAAAGGAAATGGTTGTCCTTGATGTGATATCACCGAACCAAAATGTCCCAGTGGTGTTAGAGAACTTCTGGTCGTCTTCCATCAGCAAAACTGCTTTCCAGGCATTCTATGTTGAGTGGCTCACCACCAATTACCAAGGTACCAAACCTCTATACCTTGGTATATCACCACAGGCATGGACGGTGTCAGCTGGGTGTGCTTCTCCATTCTCTCGGCTGAACTGCACACACGAGGAAGCTGACGACAGGATGATGTTCCATGTCCAGGACATTCTAAGCCACCGGTCAGGACCTACATCCATTACGCTGTCATCAGGTGACACAGATGTCTTTGTGTGCCTGTTATACCACATCACAGTCAATTGGAGAGATCTTGGTCTCAAAGAGCTCTGGCTCTGACTCAGGAGTGAGAAGATCAATATTACCACTCCACGATATCTGCTTAGCGCTGGGAGACGAGCTCACAAAGTGTCTCCCAGCACTCCATGCGCTGACTGGGTGCGATACAACCAGCAAGATATCAACTAAACTTGCAGCCCTGAATGCTGTCTGCAAACCAGAAAATAGAATAGAATAGAATTCCTTTATTGTCATCGCACCAGGTACAACGAAATTTAAAAAAGCAATCCTCGCAGTGCATTTCCACATACAACGAATAAATATATTATCTATATAAACATATACACATTAAACATGCTCACACATCCATACATGCCCGCACATTATTTAAATACAGTTTACAATATAAAAAAACAACACAGGGATGATATTTTGCATCTCTGATGTCGATCAGTTCATAAGTTAATACAACTATTAAAAAGTAGTGCAGTTGGAAGTTGTAACTGTTCAGTTCAGCGTTTGACGGTGTTCAGTTCTCGTATGGCTCTGGGGTAAAAACTGTTTTTCATACGGTTTGTCCTTGATTGAATTGACCTGTAGCGTCTACCGGAGGGCAGAAGAGCAAACAGGAAGTTTGCTCTCATCCTGAATTTCGACAGTCCACAGCTAACAGAAAATGCAATACAGCTGGCAGAGACATTCTTGGTCAAGTGTCTCAAACCATCAACAGACCTGAAGACATTTGACGACCTGCAACTCGCTGCATTTGATAGCAATGCCCTCAAGATGGACTTCGAGAGAACTACTTGCACATCAACTAATGCAAGAAAACATATCCATAGAGGGTATCACCAACAGCAGCTGTGGGTCCAAGCCCCATTTAGAGACGCCACCTCGATTATGAATGCCGAGAATTATGGTTTTGTAAGATTGGGTAGTTCATTAGTCCCTGAGTTTGTGATCTCAAAACCCGAAGGCCTGCCAGATCCCTGCACATGTGGCAAGTGTGCTCGCAAGAATGGGTGTCCCTGCAGGGTAGCTGGGATCAAGTGTTGCAAGTACTGCAAATGCAAGGGAGGTGATTGTTGTAAAAACCCTATCACTGAATGAGCACTGCTCATCATCCTCATACGGGGACCTGGACTCTGTTGTCTTACTCTTCATGTTCCTGACCCTGGTTTACGTGACACATAAAAAGTACTAATGTGGTGTTAAATAAGTATTGTTGGCTGTTGGCTGTTGAATTTATTTAAGCTCTCTACATGACACAAATGTTCTAACTTTGCTCTAAGTCCAGAAAGTTTAAATTAATAAATATAATGGCCATTCCAGTGTGTATAAGTAGTTGTATGTAAGTTGACCTATTAACGAATTAGCCATTTCTAGTAAAATATGAACATTTTGAGGACCTCAAAAGCAGTCTTGTTAGTTTATAATTCAATGGTTATATTAATTAGTAGAAGAGCTAAGTTAAGATAGGCATGTATGCACATAATTCATGAGAGGATAACTCAATTTCCAGTACTTGGGTAGTTGTATGGTAATAAGTGGACCGAATGTTCTTGTAAAATATCAAATTAGAAATTTCTAATACCCCCCTTCCCCTAGATATGGCAATTCTGAAATTCTGAAAATCTGTAGCTCAAACGGTTTAGAAGATACAGCTATATCGGAAGTAGCACTTCCGATGAAAAGGGGCGTGGTCATTTAAAAAAGGGCGTGGTAATTTTTGGGCTTTTCGTCCCAGATAGAGATTTTGGCACACATCCCAAGTTGTTCAGTGGGGTCATATTAGTCTACAACAGTTGAGATATTCTCTCCTAAATTAAATGCATACATATCTAACCCAGGTCCTCTACTACCCCCCTCCCTTCCAGTGGCACGGGTTTACTAATAAAAGCATAACCCGGAGGGACAGCTGCATTAAGCTGGGAGAAGTCATCAGACTGGTCTCAGTGAGGCATAACAAATCAAGCTTTTTGTCCATACTGCAGCATCTGATATTTAAGAAGTGTGTTACATTTGAAATGGCAGAAAGTCTTGTTGCAATTTCCAGATATTAAAAGAGGTCCCTTGAGTTTCTCTGGTAATTATCAATAGTAGCAGTTAAGTGAATACTGTTCAAACAATACTTGTGTTTGTGTTTTATATTGATTTCTCTGTTTTATCCTTTCATAAAGGTGAGGACTAAAATGGCTCTAAACAAGGGCTGTTTAGAGTAAATAGGGTTTTATTGCCCTGTGGGGGAGGTGTAGGCATGCATGACAGGGTGCTAGGTGGGGGAAGAGTATATTCTGCTTAAGATATCTAGCATGTCATGTTTCAGGGAAGTCTACATATCTTGAATAGTATATGTGTGGGTTTAATTACTTTGTATTCTGTGTAACTAGAAGTTGGAGATATGAGAGATGAAATATTTGTGTTATCTTAAATATCCTTTAAGACACACACATCTGAGGTCTCTGGAATGTGGGGGGGGGGGGGGGGGGTGTGTGTGGAGGCTGAGTAAACTCCACCCCTTCCTGTTTCTGTTGGTACGAAAGCCTATTCAGCTTTTTGTTCTGCCTCTCTCTTCTCGCGCCGCCCGGACCGGAAGGTCGTGGCAGCCTGTGAACAAGGGCCAGGAGTAGGCATACTCCTGACATTACGCATATGATATGATATGGCTTTGTATGGTAATGTATTGATTGTATTGCATTGTTATATTACCATTAAAATAGATTATTGTTTTTAACGGATACTTGTATGTTCTGGATTCCTTCCTGTATGATAACCAGCTTGTTAGGGACGCGCGGAGATTTGGAAAGCGGACCAGTTGTCCCTCAAAATCTCTATCAAATGGTGACCCGACGTGCCTGGTAAACAAAGCTGTGGAAGAATCCGGACGACCGGAATGGGTCGGGAACAAACGCTTTTAAACATCTCAGACAATCAGCAGGGCCCTGCAAAACAAGACAAAAGGTACCAGACGCCTGTTAGGAAAATCAACTGTCTGTAATTGGATATACTACACATTTAGGATTGTCTGTAGGCGTTTCACAGTTTTTTTAAAGTTTTAAATGGAATATACAATGCATATTTTACTATGTTAGGAAAGTTATATACAACACGTGAACGTTGATCGCAAGGTAGACAGAAAGTCTGGCATAACTTAAATAAAGCATTTTGGCGTGGACCTCAGGTATACTTATTCCTGAGTGGCGTGGAAACGGTGCAGTTTGTGGGTTGCGAGGTTATATTCCTGCACGACAAAACCTGGAAACTCGATATTTTAGATTGGGTCGCCGTTTAAAACTGGGGTTAAATAACAGACCAGGGCTGAAAGCTAAAAGCCTAAATGTCTGTTATATGTTGAATCGGGGAAAGAGAACAAACCTCACCGAAATTGTGACGGGACCGGCTCTCGTTTCCCTTTGTCTGTAAACTTAATTTGAAAAGCTAACGTGTGATAAAGGGCTCGCTAAGACCTGGGTTTTTATGCCCCATGGAATGGTCACATTCTTTATGGGTGTCGAAGCATCGCGGTCTTGCTTGTCTGTTGAAATACACATCACATTATCAAGCTGGACCAACTGTACGGGGAATAAATCTGTGTGATTTTTACCTAAAATACCTGTGTGAGCGATTGTCTGTGGAACTCAGACAATGCACTCAGAAGAGTGAAGCTCATTTGTGCTCTGCTGCTGCCATCTAGTGGCTGAAAGGGGGTTACACACCCTGGACATGTTTTACAAGGGAAGCACGTTAATAGTAACAGCGACAATAGCCCAGTATATTAATACAAGTGAACACATATTAATTAAGTCAGATAAATAAAAGTGAAGTCAATATGGAACGTCAGAATGGTTAAGACAATTCTGAAATTCCAGGGAGTTACCGGGAGCAATGGGAACAGATTAAGAGATTGATTTTAAGTGGAATCAAACAGGGGGCTAAAGAAAAGGCTTGTACATTTAAATAAATAAGAAACATTGCATTGTGAATTTCGTACTATTCGTCATTAACTGATCATTTTACTCAAATATATTTCAGAGGAACTTAATTGCATACAGTAACGTTGAGGGAAAGGAGAAAGTAGTTTGCTGAGTATATGTAGTACATGCAGGTCAAAGTTTGATATAATAGTGGATTGTTCCACCTACATTACACATAGAAAGATGAGAATTTGTTAAACATTAGATAACGAACTCACTGTAAGAAATATATATTGTAATGTTATTTAGGAGTTGTATTGATCTGTTTCTTGATAGTTCTGTCTGTTGGTTGTCATTGTTGATTAGTAAAGACCTTGTTTTATGTTGGTAAATGTAATGGTAAAAGAGCAAGTTATTCATCACAATTGTATTTTTAGGTTATGAATAAAACAAAAAGTAGTAGCCTAAGTGATAAGCAGAAGGGTTTTTGAACGCTTTTCAGTCAGAAGGAATCTATTACAAATATTTCTTTATATAGGTCATGTTGAAGGGAAAGCTAGTTCTAAACTAAATATAGTATTTCAATTTGAGGTACTGGTTTCACCATTGTGGCATAGTTATTACCATATGAGGGCTTTCGGATGGACATACGAAAGGACTTCTGTTTTTAAATCCTTGATAAAGTAGGGAGTTATTGTTGCATGTTCGGACACCCAGGGTTCCACGCACTGTTAAAGAGGGTAACATTGTTCTTTAAGTGGACCAGAATTGAAGATAAATTAATATAATGAGTTATGGAATACATAGCAGAGCTTTACAGATCCTAGTAATGTTTTGACACAAGATAATAGTGATGTACACAAGTTTCTGAAATAGATCTATTAGTCATTTTAATACTAATTAGGTGTAAATGAATTGCAGTAGTAGTAGTAGTACTCTAAGGAAGTGACATTTTTTTGGCTAGACACTTTTCAGGGAATGTGGGAAACAGCAATGAGGGGTTGGAGATATCTTGAACATTATAGTTGTAATTGTGAATTAATAAATGATGGCGCTCCATATATACCGATTTTTATAGACGGAGGATGCTGGCCTGTGCTGGAACATCTCTGCAGAGCACGACACATGGCCACAAATACTGAGACCAACTGACCTTTGACCCTGACCGACAGGGTAACTTGGGAAGGCACTGTCAATGACTGACTCTGAGGTGTACCTGACCAAACCTGACTTTACAACCTGACAGTGTGTGTGAGTGTATGTCTGCATCTGATCAGTGCAACTGCATGATTTAAAACAATGACTAATCAAGCATGTTTTTGGACTAACACATTATTTCTGGGACTCTATGTGGAATGAGAGGTTTCCTAACATTTCACAAAAGGGGAAACCGCACATGTGACCCGTTTCTAATCTGCTTGATATTTCACTCCCACAGGAGGTGGCGGTTTGCAGAATGTGAAACTCAAACTAAAACATGAAGATTCTGTTTCTTTTAGGACTGAAAGATGGAGAGAAACACTTCATTTCACTGAAGTGTTTACTGTGGAAATGATGGATGTACATTTGGGAAAAATGTTTGGTATTTTCTTATAATCAATTATTACCTGGAGGTTTTCTTCCCATACAGGATTTTGTTTACACATGATATAATGTGTAAAAAAGGGGGAGTGTAAACTTCACAATGTACATTTTTCATTTAAGGACTGAAAGGAACCGGCTGCCCCAACTCGATTGTTCAATCTGACCATTGATTGACAGTTTTAGAATTGACCTGCTCCATATCTGGGGATAAGAGGCTGTTTGATGAATGTTGACATGTCTCTAATATTGATTGAGTTATAGCAGGTAACACAGATAAAGAATCAGTGGCCAAGGGGCTACTGTGAGAGATGTAAGTCCAGAATGGAATACTGAAGAAGCTGACCTGTGAGTAATGTTTCAACTAATGTTTCAACAGGTATTAAAATAACTAAGGTTTGAAATGTAGGAAGAACATATTTACAGTTAAGTTAAAACATAGTAATGTAATGAGACAAAATGTAATTTAGAAAACATAATGTAACTAGCCTGGTAAAGAAGTAAAAGCCATATACTTTATTGTTTAGGTCATTATGGGGATATACATTTCATCTACATTTATAATAGAAAGACATTTGATGACTGTTTGTTGGAATTCTGTATTCATTTTTTCAGCGGGATAATATCTAAGCACTGACGGGTAGAAGCAGTATCACCAGGAAGCCATTCACTTTGTTAGTATCGTGATTTTGGTTGTTTTTGAATCCATAACATTAGTATGTTTCTTTACCAGAAACATTAGCAGTTCAAATCATATTTAGATTTTTAATGGGATCTCAAGGATTTCATTTAAAAATAAATACAAATGCTTGTCAGAAATTCAGAGCTATTGAAATATGTTATTTAGTTTACCTAAAGATGTTGGGGTTCTTATTTAGTTGGCACAGTCCAAGTATTAAGATTCTGAAGCTGCACAATTAATTTAGAAAACCTGTTCACAGACGTCTGTTGTTTTAAGACACCCCACCAACAGGCTCCAAGTGGCCACGGTGGGTCAAACAGCCGAGGGCCCCAGAGCCCGGAGCGTAGGTTTGAGGGATTTGTATCAGATTTCTCCACACAGGTTGTTGACGCCAAAAGGTGGACCCGAGACGCAGGAGGCTGAAGGTCATCAGGACAAAGTGGATCAACCCCAGGCTCTCCGGCCCCGACCGAGTGACCGAGCGGATCTCTCAGGCCGTCCGCATAGGAGGAAAGGGGGACAGCTCGTACCACGGGAGCCAGTGTGCGGTGGGGAAACCACCTGCTAGGACCAGGGGACGACATCAGGACGGATCTGGCTCTCGTCATGGAGGTCGACACGGATGCTGTCATCAGCGGACTGGAGGAGAAGGACCTCGAGGACATCCATGCAGCAGACGACTTGGAAGCGGCTGGCAGTGGGCTGGGGGACTTGTCGAGGCAGCAGAGGAGTCTACTTCTCTCTGATCAGTTCCACCCGTGAAGGGAAAGCCGCATCTCCCCCTCCCTATCAGCTGTCGTTGTGGGCTATTCCTTCGGGGGGGGGGGGGCGGGCAGGCGGGCTGATGATTCACCACCAGGAGACTGCTTCTTAGCACTCAGCTGCCCCCTCATGGTTCCTTCACTGCCATGGGAAGTGATGTTCTGTTCCTTCACGATTTCAAGTACTTTGGATCTCAGTTTCTGATGGATTTATACGATATTGGGGGACAGACACAGTAGATATGTTTCAAGTGCCTTGTGTAAGTTGCACTCTTTTAAAAGAGTGCAAAAGGGGGATTGCAGCATCTGATATTCAAGAAGTGTGTTACATTTGAAATGGCAGAAAGTCTTGTTGCAATTTCCAGATATTAAAAGAGGTCCCTTGAGTTTCTCTGGTAATTATCAATAGTAGCAGTTAAGTGAATACTGTTCAAACAATACTTGTGTTTGTGTTTTATATTGATTTCTCTGTTTTATCCTTTCATAAAGGTGAGGACTAAAATGGCTCTAAACAAGGGCTGTTTAGAGTAAACAGGGTTTTATTGCCCTGTGGGGGAGGTGTAGGCATGCATGACAGGGTGCTAGGTGGGGGAAGAGTATATTCTGCTTAAGATCTCTAGCATGTCATTTTTCAGGGAAGTCTACATATCTTGAATAGTATATGTGTGGGTTTAATTACTTTGTATTCTGTGTAACTAGAAGTTGGAGATATGAGAGATGAAATATTTGTGTTATCTTAAATATCCTTTAAGACACATCTGAGGTCTCTGGAATGTGGGGGGGGGGGGGGGGGGGGGGTGTGTGGAGGCTGAGTAAACTCCACCCCTTCCTGTTTCTGTTGGTATGAAAGCCTATTCAGCTTTTTGTTCTGTCTCTCTCTTCTCGCGCCGCCCGGACCGGAAGGTCGTGGCAGGCTGTGAACAAGGGCCAGGAGTAGGCATACTCCTGACATTACGCATATGATATGATATGGCTTTGTATGGTAATGTATTTTTTTATTTTTTATTTATTCTACTAAAATCATACAAAAACAAAAACGTATAATTCATACACACAAATGAACAAAATTAGTAGAAGCGGGAGGGCTGAAGCATAGCTTATGGGGAGTAGCCCTCCCGTGCATCATCATTAGCATCAATATAGTAATGGCACATATTTCGTCAAAAACGTATAGAAATTAAGGAGTACAAAAAAATAAAGAAAACTAACGAAAACTGGAAAAAAAATAAAATAAATAAAATAACAGTTAGGGCAAGAAAAAAGTAAATGCATATATAAGCAACACTGGGAATATCAAATACTTGTTAGCTGGAGTAATCTGCAAATATAATTGTTTTTACTTTAGTTTTGAATTTTTGATGACTAGTAATACTTGAAAGGTCTGAGTGAAGTCCATTCCACGTTCTAACTCCGATTATGGATAAGCTGTGTGATTTGATGGTTGTTCTACAGGGCTTGCTATACAACCAGTTAGGATGCCTGGTTGGGTATTTCCTAACTGTGGTTTGGAACTGCTTTTGAATGTTAGTAGGCATTTTGTTATGGTAAATGTTGTGCATAATCAGTACTGTTTTAAGTTTTACTATATCAACAAATTTGAATAGATTGAGTTTTTTGAATATGGGAGTTGTGTGTTCATATTTACCAACACCATTCGTAATACTTTTTTTTGGGATGTTATTATTTTTTGTAGATTTGTTGCGTACGTGTTTCCCCATATTTCGGAGCAGTAATAAAGGTAAGGGAGAAATAGACTGTTATAAAGAGTTCTGAGTATTTTTTCCTCGAGAATGTTCTTAGTACGATACAAAATACCTATTATTTTTGACAGTTTAGTTTGTACATAATTTATATGATGCTTCCAGTTGAGTTTTTCATCAACAATGAGTCCTAAAAATTTACATGCACCAACTTTCTCTATCTCAGTATTGCAAATCCGTATAATACAGTCATTTCTACTCTCAGACTTTGTATTGAATAACATGTAATTTGTTTTGGCCACATTAAGGGATAATTTATTAACTGCAAACCAGTTACATAGTATTTCCAATTCTGCATTAACAATTTTAACAAGATCACCAAGATTATGATGGGAGCAGAGAATGGTGGTATCATCGGCAAACAAAATGAATTTTAACATGTCTGAGGTGTTGATAATGTCATTAATATAAATCAGGAACAGTTTTGGACCTAAGATTGATCCTTGAGGGACTCCACATGTTATAGGAAGATTGTTTGATTTCGCCTCGTCTATGTCCACATATTGTAGCCTATTTATCAGATAACTCTTGACCCATTCTTTGGCTTGACCCCTTATGCCATAATGTTCTAATTTGTGAAGCAGTATGGTATGGTTCACAGTATCAAAAGCCTTTTTAAGGTCAATGAATATACCAGCTGTAATCATTTTTTTTTTCAATGTTGTTGGTAATTTCTTCAACCAATTCAATTACTGCTGAAGAAGTAGAGTGATTTTTCTGAAATCCATATTGGCTGGGGCATAGTATATTAAATTTGCTGAGGAATGACTCCAGACGGTTGTTAAAGAGTTTTTCCAGGATTTTTGAGAATTGTGGTAGTAAAGAAATCGGTCTATAATTATTAAAACTAGATTTATCACCAGATTTGAAAACCGGAATTACCTTCGCGATTTTCATTTCATTGGGAAAAATACCTTGTTGAAACGATTTATTGCATATATTTACTAGGGGGGCTACAATATTTGGTGCAACTTGTTTAACAATATTCATACTAAGTCCTAAATAATCTTTGGACTGTTTACTATGTTGAGTATTAATAATATCAAGCAGTTCATTTTCTGTGATTGGGTTCAGGAACATACTCTGTTGGTTGCAGTTTTTCAGAAAATCATCCACTTTAGATGAAGTTGGGCTGATTTTACTCGCCAGGTTGCGGCCAATTTCAGTAAAGAACTCATTAAAGCTATTTGCAACATCCGTTGGGGTTTTTCCTTCAGTTTGGAATTTCTTGAATTCGTTTCTGTTGTCAGTTCTTTTCTTCTTAATTATGCTATTTATTACCTTCCAAGTGGTTTTCATATCTCCTATGGCATTTTCTAAATGTTCAGAGAAGTATCGTTTTTCACAGTTTCTAAGGATTGTAGTCAATTTGTTTTTATACAATTTATAACGGCTTTCATCTTCAGTGCTTTTACTTTTCAAAAAAGTCCTATATAGTGCATTTTTCTTACAGCAAGCGTTTTTCAGTCCACGAGTGAACCAGGGTTTTGAGTCATTATTATTCCTGTTGCCAATCTTAATTTTAATATATGGACAACATTCATTCATGTTTTGCATGAAAATCCTTACAAACTCATTATAGGATTTGTTTACATCTTTAATCTCAAATACTTCTTGCCATTTTTCATTTTTTAAGTTAATATTTAATTTATTTAGAGAACTGTCATTTAATGTCCGTTTAGTTATGTATGTCTTTTGTTCTTTATTATTTACAGGTTCTCTTCCGCAAATTGTGAATATTGGCAGGTGATCACTGACATCAGTGATGAGGGCCCCACTATGATGTTCCGTTTCAAGGACGTTAGTGAAAATGTTATCAATTAACGTTTCAGTAGTGCTAGTTAACCTGGTTGGTTTGGTTATTAGAGGGAGAAGCCCGAGAGAAGAAAACATATCCATAAAGTGTCTCGCCTGTTGGAGCGAGTTGTATTTTAATAAATTAACGTTGAAATCTCCACACACATAAAGGTTTTTAATTCTATGAGGTCTGAGCATTTTTTCTACTTGTTCATTAAATTCCTCAAGATTGCTTCCAGGCTTTCTATACATGCATGAGACGAGTATATGTTTGTTCTGTTTTAGCTCAATGTCTACGGTGACAGATTCAAGGAGGTTGTTGCAACAGAGGGAAAGACTCTCTACCAATCTCGCAGAGAGTGTGTTTTTAACAAACAGTGAAACCCCTCCACCTCTTTGGAGCTTGCGATTCATATGAAAAGCCACATAATCGGGTAAAAAATTGTCAACAGTGTTTGAGTCTGTTTGCCAGGTCTCTGAGATTGCAATGATGTCAAAAGATCTATTTATGAGTTGAAGATATAATTTGATTTTGTCACTATTTGCATTAAGGCTACGGGCATTAAAGTGTATTAATGAAAAACCATTAATAGCTTTAAGTTCTAAGTTAAAAAGTGTTTCACTATAGTAGCAGCAGTTGTTGGTAAGATTCCTGAAGAAATTAGAGTCTGGGTCAATGTGGGAGTCGAAACAGTTCTGTCTTATTAGATTTTCATCAAAGAGATTTAAATCCTTAGAGTTCACTCCGGTCACTGTGGTCACTGGGACTGGGTGATTTGAGTCCATGGTGCATACACGGAGGTAAGTTCATGACTGATCATACAATACAGAGGATTTATATTAACACACAGGACAAAATACAAAACTGAATATAACGGATTATTATCGAGTGGTCGATGTAACTTTTGACTCACGCTTAATGAATGAAGTAAGGGAAAATAGCGCATAGATATAATTGCATTATTTGTCAATACTTTACCAATAGCGGGAGTAATATTCTTATCCTCAGAGTTCATTAAAATATAGATAAATCCACACTGTCCTTCACAATCGATACTTTTCCTTCGTTTGTTTTAATGAATATTTTACAGTCCCTGATCCAGGTAGCTTCGATTTTGTTCCTCTTCCTCAGGTCTCTCGCAGTTCTTGCGATATCCGCGTTCCTTTTCGTGAGGTGCTCGTTAATGTAGATTCCGGTCCCTTTCAGTTTCTTGGCATTTATCATCATACGAACTTTTGTCTTTCTGCTCACAAGTTTTATGATCACCCTTTGGAATCCACTTTCCGACGGCTTCCCAAGTGTGTGGCAGATCTCAATCTCCTCAGACTTCAGGTACACGCCACGATCGTTAAGTGCCTCGAGCACCTGTGTTTCGACCGAATCATGTCCGTCTTTGTCTGTAGAAGGCGCAGAATCTCCTTTCACTACCTGGGAATATGGTTTTATGATTTTTAATCCGGTCACGATAACATCCTCTTTTCGGGTGTGTTGTTCAAGCTCCTCGATCCTTCTCTCCAGCGTGACAATCTTCTCGTCTTTTTCCTTCATTATCCTCTCCATGCTTCCGATCGTTTCCAGCAGTTTTTTAATTGTTATGCTGTCATCCTTCCGGGTCTTATTTAAGTCACTTATATCCTTGGTAATACTGGATAAAGCGTCCTTAATTTCTAGGAGATCAGCGTTCGCTGCGTTCGCAGCATTCGCTCGTGTCGCCATCGCCAATCTGAGAGTCACATCACCTGAGGTGATCCCGAGCTTGAATTGATTGTATTACATTGTTATATTACCATTCAAATAGATTATTGTTTTTAACGGATACTTGTATGTTCTGGATTCCTTCCTGTATGATAACCAGCTTGTTAGGGACGCGCGGAGATTTGGAAAGCGGACCAGTTGTCCCTCAAAATCTCCATCAATACTGAAGTCAGAAACCAGCTGGGCCTTATTGGTGAGGGATCTTATGTTAAATAGACATAGTTTCAGACAGGTAAGTTGTGCGTATGTGGATGCTTTAGACAGGGGGGATAACACACTGTGATTGACAGCACGGGCAGTGTGAGGGGGGCGTGGCTCAGTGGACCAGAAAGAGCAGATTGTTTTGTTATTGCTGTGTTTTGTGTACTCAAATCTTCGTCCAGATCCACGGTGAATGTATCTTGGTCGTTTGAGAATACTAGAGTGTTGGGCAAGCAGAGCTGGAGGGGTCCTGGAGTAAGACCGGAGACGTAGCAGCTCCGTTGCAGCTCCGTTGCAGCTCCGTTGCAGCTCCGTTGCAGCTCCGTTGCAGAGTAACGCAGCGGAAGAGACGTGCTCGTTACCGTGAGACACAGAGCGCTCCATATGAGCAGTTTAAAACTCCACATGATGAGAGTTAAAAACAAAAACAATGTAATCCAGCGGTTTGATGATCCAAATGGTTGAAGTGAAGCGACAAACCTGCACTGCTGAGGCGGACGAGTAGTCATGTTGGTTGTAGCCGCAGGTTTTCTCTCGAGGTGGAGAAACCAGACATAAGACGGCTAAATGAATCGTCACAATCTTAGATGAGACAGACGGGTTTGTAGCAGACGGATTTGGAGTCCAGTTGCACAAGACAACATTCAACAGAAACAGCACGAAACAATCGACAGACAACGGAGGAGGCGCGGCAACAACGGAGGAGGCGCGGCAACAACTTGCCAGCGGTCCCTCACTTCCGGTGCTAAAGTGCTATTTTTATAGGTAATGTGTGGACCTCACATAGGGGGGCAAGCTCCCCCGGGAAGGTTTATTTTTAAATATTGAAATGCATCAATCTGGTGCACTTTGAGAGCAAAATGAAGAGATCTATGGATACATCTCTCAACACCTATATGAAAAAACTGTAAACAGATTTACTTTTTCTTTATTTACAAATCACCCTTTTAAACTTTATTCTTGTTTTACTGTCATATAGTATTTCATACTGTTTTTCATTTATTCTCTATATTATTCTCTTCATTTTTTTATAACTATAATGATCATATAAACGTGTGCCTCGGAAATTGTTTACATTAATGGTGACCAAAACGTTTGAGACCCACTGAGATAACACTGACAGAGTCCTTTAGTTCACTGAGTGTCTTAGTCTGACAGGAGAGGACTCTCCTCCACTTTGTTGTTGAAAAAACTCCTTATATCCGTTAGCGTAGCTCACTAGCACCAGAAGCTAACAACAACGATCTCCGGTACCGGTGCGTTCTCTCTCGCTCACGCACGCACACAAAATGGCTCGTTCCACACACACACAGAGCCGAGCTTTAATGAAACACAGAGACCCAGACGTAATAGTACTGTACTGTATCATATTATTTTCGAATCAATAATTTGTCTAATTATGATTTTTTTTTTTTAATAAAAAAGATAGTTGGATCCCCCCCCCCCCCCTCTGCTCACCCCAGGGGGGCACGTCCCCCACTTTGGGAACCACTGATCTAGTGCATCTCTGATGTATTTGCTGAACTTTATCGGTTATTTTGCATTTTCAAAAGTTACGGGCTGTTCTTAAAGTTTTGGTACCTGTGGTTGTCGAGTTACAGACCAGAATAATTATTCCACATAGTTTACTCCTGTAAATAATCAACCCAGTCTCACGGCATTTCGTGTTCACCAACACGATTTTTAATCTATCGATTCGTGTTCACCATCACGATTTGCCCCTTTTTTTCGTGTTGCACAGCACGATTTTAAAAGCAATGTATGTCTACTGGTAACGTGTTTCGTGCCTGCAGGCTGCAGCACGTATTTTTCTCCGGTCGGGTCGTGGAAGACCGGAAGCTGTGTGGTTCATAAAAACATGTTCTTACTCAATATCAAGCCACAATTATTGCTTTTATTTTAAATCGTATAATTTCGGACTTTTGTTGCCGTCTGTGAGGAAAATAAATGGGGCTCAGAGCCTCAGGATACTGAAATCTGTATTTTTAAATATTTCTTTCCTTCTAATTTGTTATTCTTTTCAAAATAACACACTGTTATTTACTCACCAATAACACACAATTATCCTTGCTTTTATTTATTGGTTTAATTCCATAATCTCGGGCTTTTTTGGTGTCCGTCAGGAACTGAATTTCAAAAGAAAAATAACCGGAAACAGACGTAGGCCTATAAGGGACATTTCGAGCATCATTGCGATTGTCAACATTTCTGAGTTTAGGATGGCCGAAGACACTACACTACCCATAATCCCCAGCTATCGTTTAGGACTACAGTTCCCGTAAGGTTACGCAGAGCGTCAAACAGCTGTGTGAAATGGAACGAAACCACGCCAGACTATCCAAAACTGGAATCGAACACCCCTCCAGAACTACACATGCTGGCTATTGTGTTTCGCAAAATGTTCTATGGGATGTCTCTACTGAACGTTTTCGTTTTTCCCACAATTAGAAGTTGCCATTATTAAACACATTGGTGTTATCAAATGTAAAACATATAATTAATAAATGGGTGAAAATCACTTGTGTCCATAATGCGCAGCATTAATATATACCCACATGACAGCTCATTGTTACTTTGTAATTCTACTCCATGACAATTCAGAGGTTAATCTGGTATTTTTACTCCACTACACTTATTTGAGTTACTTTGCAGATTCTGATTAATTATGTGAAATATAAACAACCCTTAAATCAGACTTTAGTTACACCTGAGTAAAATTCAGGTAAGGTGATTGTCAAGTGCCAACAATCAGGAGAGATATTTGATAGTTGGTGCTTGAGAAGACTAAACATGTATCTGCAATTGACATGAATGGAAACAAGTAATAAAATATATTCATTACTCGTTATTCTCTACTAATAGTTAATTAAAGACTGTATATTATGGCTAATTTGCACATCCCTTTCAAGATTTTCAAAGGTTTATTGACATATCATACACAACTACGGTGTAGTTATGCAATGAATGAAAAACTTGGGTCACAGGTTCCTCAACAGTGCATTACAAGACATCTATCAATATGTGTGTACCTCCACCATTAAACTGTCATATTCTGCACATTTCTTATTCTATCTACATACATAAGAGTATAATTAATGTGTATAATATCAGTTAAAATAAGTGCTTCAACATAGTTAACATTGCAGGAAAGCAATATATTAGACGTTAATTACTTTGTCAGGCTTAATATTTAATATTTAATGTTTAAATAAAGATGAATCCGTTTTTCTGTTTTGAACCTCCTCCTATTAATATCTGTGTACATCCTGCACTAAAATGTTTTATTGTAGAGATAACTTATAGTATCTTCTTGATTTTTTATATTCTATATTTCTAAATGTATACTTTCCCCCTATGAAAGTATGTACTCTTAATATTTTTTTAATCAAATATAACACATAAAAACAATAATTCAATAACGTGCTTTAACCACTAGGAGGTGCACACAAGGTGCACACAGCCATAATAACTTTGTATTATTAGTGTGTATGTACAACATCTGAAGATGTATAGTTTTATGCATGCTTTCACATCATTTTACAGCATATTGCTATACTATTTCAGACTCAGTATTTACATTCTTACATTCAAAGAAAATCAGTAATATCTTTGAAAACTACAGTCCTTTTCTATCAGCTGTGCACCGTTATGGTGTAAATATAACCTATCTATGAATTAGATCAAATGTAAAAGTCAGCCGAATTAGTGTTGATACTGCAAGGAGACATATTGTGTGAAGAGAAATTGAAGATGTTGTTTAATTGTTGATATATTTATGATCCACGTCAAGTATTCAGTTTCAGTGCCATTTCTTCCAGATTTTCCAAAGGTCTTCTCATCAGGGCTCTCTAAATAAAGAACTACGGCAGATCTGTAATATGTAATGCAGCCGAACCGTGTATTACAATGCCGTTATGTGATGACTTTCAAAGAGAAAAGCAAGAGCACTCGGAATTAAGTATTATTTTATACTTTTAAAATGTTTTCCGGATTTCATATAATATAAACACCAAATCCCAGCATGCATTGCGGATAACACATCCAATCAGCGAGCTTAAAACCATAGCTGAGGATCTTGGGTAATCACTCAAAATGCCTACGTCTGTTTCCGGTTATATTTATTTTGAAATTCAGTTTCTGACGGATGCCAAAACAGCCCGAGATTATGGAATTAAACCAATAAATAAAAGCAAGGATAATTGTGTGTCCGAAATTATACGATTTAAAATAAAAGCAATAACTGTGGCTTGATATTGAGTAAGAACATGTTTTTATGAACCACACAGCTTCCGGTCTTCCACGACCCGACCGGAGAAAAAGACGTGCTGCAGCCTGCAGGCACGAAACACATTACCAGTAGAAATACATTGCTTTTAAAATCGTGCTGTGCAACACGAAAAAAAGGGGCAAATCGTGTTAGTGAACACAAATCAATAGATTAAAAATCGTGTTGGTGAACAATAGATTAAAAATCGTGTTGGTGAACACGAATCAATAGATTAAAAATCGTGTTGGTGAACACGAAATGCCGTAAGACTGGGTTGAAATAATTGTATCTGTTCTGATGTCATCCACTTACTACAGTATGTCCGATGATCCTGATTCAGTCCTAAAAAGCTCCTGTCATGGATTTAATCTTTATACTGAGTACAATGCATATTTTGACAGCCGCAGAAATAGAGGATGATCTGATGTATTTATTTCCATGTGAATCTCCCTCTGCAACCACCTGGAACACAAAGGCATCTGACAGCAATCAGGACAAGAGGAAAAATGCAAGAAAACAAACACTCTTGTTTGGAACTCAAGCTTCCTGGCTTTTGTCAAATGCTCCGTGCTCCAGATCCTCTAATGTTTAACAAGTGCAGATGCTGCAGAGCTAAACATTTTGAAGTAGGGGTAGAACAACCGGAGAATTCACAGGAGACGCCACAAACATGAGTGTGGAGGAGGAGGGGAAAATGAAGTTACAAAAGGGTCATTTAATATGGCTGATGTGGTGACTGTGGCAGTGGAAGGACAGCTGGCAAGCCATCCCTGTAAATGTGTCTTCATATGGACACTTTGGCTTCACTGAGCTTTAGCGGGACAGCCAGGCGGGCGGGTGGGCGGATGGATGGGAGGGTGGGTGATGCAGTGCTGGGTGGCAGAGTGCTGCTTCTGCTGCTGTGACGCCCAGGGGTGCTGCGAGCTCCACAAAGAGGGGGAAAGAGAAAACAGATGATGACAATCAGGTCTTTTCTCTCTCTCTCTCTCTCTCTCTCTCTCTCTCTCTCTCTCTCTCTCTCTCTCTCTCTCTCTCTCTCTCTGGTTAGTGAGAGGAAGGAAGTGAAATGCACATATTGGGTAACTTATTGGATTTTGGGGATAAATTGGAGAAACGTGTCGAGGCTTGTTCTGCTGACGGGATCCTGCTTGAGTCAAACTGAATGGAGCATCACCATGCTGAGAGCAGTTTGACTCCTCTGCTTCGTTTGTGTGATGTTTGATGATGCATGTTTTTTTTTTTAAAGTTCCTGCTTTTGTTGCAAATATTTAAAACATTTATATGTCACCGTAATAATTCCCTGAGCTACTGAGGAACAAAAAGACAGACAGTGATTTCTGAGGACATGCCTTTTATAGCTGTAGACATAAGCCTTGTGTTTGATCAAATTATTTATTTTTCCTGCGTAGCTCCTGCAGTGCCCCGTTCAAAGCTCATCTGTCCCGAACCGACCCATTTCTTGACTTTCGCTACTTTTGCTAGCAATTTTTCCAAAGATTACTCATCCCAACAACTTCACACTTGGTAATGTTCCTTGGGTCCTGAGTGTTACGACTACCATGACTATCAATCAACAACTTTATTACTAGAATACATTAATCCCCTAACTTGCCTTTAGGCTGCACAAACTCCCACAAATCTCAATAAAACCAAAGCTCCATCCACTGTTTATGGATAAGCCCAAGATTTCACATTTATCCATCAAAAAAACGTCTGTTGCAGTAAGCTGTCCCTTCGATCTCTGGTCCCGGCATGTCATTTGGGGTCCTACATAACGCCCTACAGATGAATGCATTTCCTGCTGTGAAACTCAACAGCTCAACACTACACTACCCAACCCTGTCTCCTAAAAATTACATTCCCACAGAACTAAACTGCATTCTGAATTACGTTTAGCTAGAAACGTATTTACTCCCACGTTACGTTCGTTATGAATGTATCTCAAATACGTTTATTTTCTACTTTTTATATTCTATATTTCTATAATTGACCTTCTACTTTCCCCCTATGAAAGTATGTACTCTTAATATTGTTTTAATCAAATAACATTATTCAACAAAAATAATGCAATAACATGCTTTAACCACTAGGCGGTGCACACAAGGTACACACAGCATACTAATAATAACTTTGTATTATTAGTGTAGACACTTATGTATGTATAACATCTGAAGATGTGTAGTTTTATTCATGTTTTTACATAATTTTACAGGATATTGCTATACTATTTCTCTTGTTTTACTTCTACACATTAATATCTGATTTGTAAAACATCACAGACAGAAAGGCATAGGCTATCCGTCATTTAATGGTAAGCTATTGCAATTGTGATTCCATAGATGTGTCTCCCATCACCCAAATCCCCTGACTATTCTCTCAACTCAGTATTTACATTCTGATATTCAAAGAAAATCAGTAATATCTTTAAAAACTACAAGTCCTTTTCTATCAGCTGTGCACCGTTATGGTGTAAATATAACCTATACCAATTGGATCAAATATAAAAGTCAGCCGAATTACTATTGATACTGCAAGGAGACGTATTTTGTGAAAAGAAATTGAAGATGTTGTTTAATTGTTGATATATTTATGATCCACGTCAAGTATTCAGTTTTGGCAGCAGTTCTCCTGTTTGTCCAGAAGTCTTCTCATCAGGGCTCTATAAATAAAGAACTACGGCAGATGTGTAATATTTAATGTAGCCGAACCGTATATTACAATGCCGTTATGTGATGACTTCCAAAGAGAAAAGCAAGCACACTCTGAATTAGGTATTATTTTATTTTTCGTTGTCGGATATCATATCTTATTAACACCATATCCCAGCGTGCATTGCGGCTAAAACATCCAATCAACAAGCTTCAAGCTGAGGATCTCGTAATCAGTTTGGTGGGTTTGTGGTGTGTATCGCTCGAAATGTCCCGTCTGTTTTCGGTGACTTTATTTACGGCTAAAAAGCCCAAGAGTATAGAATTAAATGAATAAATAAAAACAAGTGTGTTATTTAGAAAAGAATAACAAATTAGAAGGAAAAGATTTTAAAAAATACAGATTTCAGTATTTTGAGGCTCAAAGCCCCATTTATTTTCCTCACAGACGGAAAAAAAGTCAGACATTATACGATTTAAAATAAAAACAAATAAATAAAAAGATAAAACACTGGCATGTAATTTACGTTAGAATAAATAGAATGGTTTTGAATAATAGATGAGGGTAAAATCTACTTCACTTTACAGCCCCGCCCACTTTTGGGGAAACCAACGCTGTCATTTGAACGGCGATCAAGCCTGAAGGCACAGAGATCTTCTGTTACTGTCCTTTCTTCTTAGAGGAAGTACAGAAACACGTAACTCTGGATTGTTTTCATGTTTGAGGTGCAATAAACGACACAGCAGCTTTTTGTCATGTTAAAACTATTATTTTCTGCCAGCTGGCAAAATTACAGCCTCGCCTACTGATTTTAATGTAACCATATATCGAGCCCGATTCTCGATTTCAAATGTGTGCTCTAAAATGATATTTATAAATAACTATTATCATTATTATAAGCAAGACAATAAATGGCAAAGATATGTAGAAAATAAACGTATTTAAGATACGTTCATAACAAACGTAACGTGGAAGAAAATATGCTTCTAGAAGATATGTAGAAAATAAAGGTATTTGAGATACTTTCATAACAAACGTAACGTGGGAGAAAATACGTTTCTAGCTAAACGTAATTGAGAATGCAGTTTAGTTCTGTGGGAACGTAATTTTTAGGAGACAGGGTTGCACTACCTCAGCAATTTACCTCAGTTCAGCTGAAAGGTTGGCCAAAACGTTATCAACATGAGGCATCTCACCCACTCCATTTCTTGTAAACTTAACTTATTCCTGCAGTTAAACATTTTCAGATCTTTAAAATAGGTATGTGGCTTAGTAACCAGCTGCTGGGCCACTCGGCTGAGGGCTTCCACCAATCCTCCATCTCCAACCCCTTTAAATGATGAGGTCTTGGTTACTTGGTGAGGCTCACAATTTAGGAATATTCAGCAACTAAGCGCAATGTTAACTAAAATAATGAAGTAGAATTTCACTCAAACCTTTGGGAGACCAAAGCTGGCAGATTGGGAAACAATGAACAATTCATCATTGAACTTAAAATGAAAGCTGAATGTATGCGGTTCCAGAAAATATATTTAATATGTGTTTTACTATGTCCTAGTAGGATTTTAGGGCTTACATTATATCATTAAACCTTTTAGAAACTGTTTTTAAGCATTGAAATAAAGACTTTTACCAGTTAGCAATACGTCCACTCAAATAGACAAAATGCTTTGCAAAATACATTTGGATGGTTTTTAAATGAAAATATGTATTTTATATTTTGCAGTTTTATATTTAATGAAGTCCAAAAATCAACACAATTTCCAGACACACTGTATAACATTCTCATGTACATAAATCTCTGATCTTTGTCTCATCTGCACCAGCACAAAAATGATTTATTTCAATGTATTTGCACATGATGCAAATGTATACACTTAAGAGATGTTATAGTTCATCATCAATTCTTTGTTTTATTACATTTCATCAGGAATGCAGAATCCCTGAAACATGTAAGCAGGACGAGTTGTCTACAGTCAAAGCGCTGGTGAGTAGAAACCTTAAATAGAATCATAAACTTCTTGCCTGATTTCAGACAACTTTCCTCTTCAAACTCAAAAGGCAGATAAAACCAAGAAACACAACACTGCCTCCTACTGGGAGTTGAAGGAATTGCCAGCATTTTCATTGTGTATTAAGTGGATTTAGGAGTAGAATACCGTATGTCACCAGTTGTATTTAGAAACACATAGGGCAATTTATTAGACATTTGAAGTTAAGCACACCGAAAGGTAAGGCTCTCTTCGTGTTGTATTCTACAGGTATTGGCTTTTGGATTCTTGAGACAAAATGGCCAATATCATGAATGACAATAATCTCTAATTTAAGTTATTTCAAGAGGAAAGTTAATACATTACTAATTGACTGTGCAAGATTTTGGAGACATCGACACATTCACACACAGTCAGGTCTCTTACAAATACTGCAGCATAAAACACACCGGGATCCAGCTGCCAATATCTACTTTTTGATTTGATTTTCTCTTGTAAATGCATGAAAAATGTGGGGCCCATAGTCTCAACATTAAGAACTATAATAAGCGGGTTTTGTTTGTATCCACTTTATAAGCTGTCTGTCTTTTCTAAGGCTAAACAGTTCCTGATAGCTTACAATGTATTACAGTAGTTTCAGTTAAGTGGGTGAGCTTATTGTTTGAGTGACTAACGCTTTTTGGTTCATTTAGCTAACAATCCATTTAGTAGCCATTCAAAATAGTTAATGTTTAATTTGGCAGCAACAATTGTTCAATTTATAATGACAATTTTATATATTTTGGCTGTTAAAAAAAAAAAACATTATCTGCAAAGCAACTAAAGTTGAACAGTTTAGACTGCTGAAAAGAGTTGTAACCTAAATTGAACACTATTTGAACTAGTAAACCAACATTATATATTACGAAGCGTAACAATTTAGCACCTACATGGTTAAGTTAAAACAGTATAGGCTAAACCAGCTGAAAATAATTTCATTAGGTTACACTGAATATATTAGGCTGCATATACTGTATCATTGGCAAATACGTTTAGCTTCAGGTAATCTAATGTCTGCCAGAGATCCCTCACCAGCTCAACAACTCACCAACAATAAGTTGTCAGCAAATCAAATGATTTTGCATTATGTTAAGGAATTGTATGAGGCAGGCCATAGCCTTCATGCCTATGGTTAGGGTGCAAACTCACTGCAGATAATTCAACTTTAGTGTATCACATGTAGACAGCCTTGCCCCGTTCCTCCTGTTCCTCACCTCCTGGCCTGGTGTACCTTACCCCCCAACAACCCCAATGTCCCTTCGTATCTCCGGCTGAATCGCATTCCTCCGTTTAGCCGCCACAATGAAAGAACTGTTTGATGGCGGCTTGCTGTGGTTCAGGTATTCCCCCTCTGATTAGGAACCTGAGCTGCACAGACCCCACGCACCTCCCTCTGAGGCCTTTTAGTATCCCTTTCCCCCCGCCTATCTTCAGCATAAACAGACAGGGAAGTGATCTCGCCGGTTAGAGTGTGTTGATGCTCCATGATGGGACGATGCTGCTGCTTTTATCTGTCCTGGGAAAACTACACCTCATAATGCCAGCCTTGCTTTTAAAAGGATATCATACCTCTGGTTAAGTTGAAAACATTTAACCACAAATTATTTGATGCAAACCTTTTTAGTAGTTCACTGCATTTACAGGGAAAATAACTGTCAATAAATGAACCATTTTCAATGAATCCACACCTTCAGCCGTATTCCCATTAACATTTCAAAGTAATCAAATACAAAAGGCCAGAATGCCATACGTTATGGTGGTCCATCCCATAACAATACTGTTGTGTGGTGGATGAATTGAAAACAAGGTGGATTTTGTACATTTTCAAGGTACAACTTTTCACTGCACACATTTGAATATATCAATATTAACTCAGTAAAACATTGGTTTAACCTCTTTATCCCAGCGTTTCAACATTCTTTCCCTGTACTAATAATAATAATAATAATAAATTCGATTTATAAAGCACCTTTCATTGCTCACAGCAATCCCAAGGTGCTACAGGAGGCATAATAAAAACAAACAAAATAAACAAAAGTGTCATCAGGTGGTCTGTGGAGTCCTCAGGTGGTCTGTGGAGTCCTCAGGTGGTCTGTGGAGTCCTCAGGTGGTCTGTGGAGTCCTCAGGTGGTCTGTGGAGTCCTCAGGTGGTCTGTGGTCCTCAGGTGGTCTGTGGAGTCCTCAGGTGGTCTGTGGAGTCCTCAGGTGGTCTGTGGAGTCCTCAGGTGGTCTGTGGAGTCCTCAGCTGCACAGAAAGCCTGTACTGTATATTAGTACCCACATTCCACACATGAATAAACACAAATATTTGAATAGAAATGTTAAACCTGAGACATATATTTATATTTTCTAGATGTCTTGTAAAGCATTTTAATATGTATTATTATTTCCCCAATATGTATTGAGTTTGATATGAGTTGAGTTTGTAAGAATAGTTCAAATAGAGGTTCAACTAATTATCACAAAAATCTAAAAACTGCTGAAATGTAAAACCTAAATAAGTGATACACAAAGAAAATCTTATTAATAGTAAGTTACTTTCAACTTAGATTTGTGTGGCAAAAAAAGTACTTTGGGAGTTACCTGTTTATATAAAGACCATTAAGCATTAATACATGTATTGACATTAGTACACCTCCTATGAAGAGCACTTATATTATATATATTATATAGTCCATGTTCCACACAACAACCAGGCAGTCCAGCTCAAACCACTGTATAGTTACAATTACACTAATAGTCAATTGTTTTCAATAGTTTGACTTCTGTCACAAATCTCAACAAATAAATGTTAACTTTAAGCTTTAAAGTGCACTTTAAAGCCATTGAGCGTGATGCTCTCTCTCTCTCTCTCTCTCTCTCTCTCTCTCTCTCTCAGGGCTTCCACAGGACTCTTCAGTCTGGAGGTATTTATACCAAAACACAAGTGTTCTGCTAAAGGGGGGATGGAGGGAGAAAGGGGGAAGGAAGGGATGGAAACCCAAAACATAGCATGATAGTGTATAAGCAGTTCCATGTGTCCGAGGACTGATAGAGCTTCCCCCCCTCACTCTCTCTTGCTCTCTCTACCTGCCTCCGTCCTATTAAAAGTGGCCCACAAAAGCAGTAGAAGTTATTTGGAGTCAGTTGAGTTTAGCCCAGGATGCCTTTTATTGTCCTTCTCCTGCTCCTGGTGATGATGATGATAATGAAGAACAAGCCCTAATTATACTCGAGGAAGAAAAGAGGAGGGTGAAGCGACCCGAGGCGTACGGCGATCCGGAAAAAAGGCTCATCATTCTGTTCTGCGTGTGTGTGTGTGTGTGTGTGTGTGTGTGTGTGTGTGTGTGTGTGTGTGTGTGTGTGTGTGTGTGTGTGTGTGTGTGTGTGTGTGTGTGTGTGTGTGTGTGTGTGTGTGTGTGTGTGTGTGTGTGTGTGTGTGTGTGTGTGTGTGTGTGTGTGTGTGTGTGTGTGTGTGTGTGTGTGTGTGTGTGTGTGTGTGTGTGTGTGTGAGCGTAAGGGGGTGTGTGTGTTCCCTCTCTGAGCAGATGACTGCCGCTCACCTTGCCACGGGGTCTGCATGAGATTGGTTCATTGTCAAAGAGCTTTTTTTTTTTACCCATGATTCCATATGGTATGGAGCCGGCTACATGTTGCCCAACATGCCAGTGCAAATGTTTTCTCAATTAGGCGTCTTATCTCCGGCGAGCGCATCAGATGAAGCTTGCTGACAGCGTAATGGCAGGGAAAACCACGGAGGGCTCCATCAAATGGCAGCTCTGCTACGACATCTCGGCCAGGACCTGGTGGATGGTGAGTTGGCACAACATTTTCTTTTTTATCGCGTTCTTCTCCTTCCTCCTTTTTTCTTCCACCAAGAGAGGAACATTCCCTCCTCCTCTCTCTCTTCCTTGCTCCTTGTATGACTTCCAGCAGCACCGCACTACACAGCAGCTTCATGTTTTACTTCAAAACAAAGTCCTGGATTCGTGACCCGCTCCGGCTGTTTGCTGTACTTATCTTTCAGCGTCCCGTGTCCGCCGCCCCCTCGCTGAGCTCTCTTGTCTCGTCCCGTTAGCAGAGGGGTGCCAGCCCCGATCGGGGTTTGTTCTGTGCCTCCTCCTGTCAATTATTTTACTCAATATCATTCAGAGGAAACTTCAGCAAGGACAATAAATCCTGTTTTGTTTTGTTCTAAAAAATGCAAAAGCTGAACATGATGCTTGGCTCCCGTGCTCTGCCACATATCCGTCGCCGTGGCAATTATATCGCACCAGGGAACCAACACCCCCGCCTGCGTCTCTCTCTCACCCGTCTTAGCGGTGGGGTCCCGGGACACTTTTAGCTTGTTATGGTCAGCGAGGCCAGCTGACCTTTGACACCCCGTCACTGATCTGGTGGTTGAAGTGGAGAATTAAGTGGGGGTTGAGGTGAAGTCCAAGAGGGGAGAAGCTGGCAGACAGACGGGGGTCGAGGGGCAGGTTGGTGACTCCGCTGAGAGACGAGGAGGGGGTCAGGGTAGCTCACAATAGTCTATTGTTGGCGCCTAGTCCGAATAAGCCAGAGAGATGAAAGAGCCCCCAGTGCTGAGAGTCCGTTAGAGGACGGCTCAGTATTACTCTCAGCGTTACAACACTTCCTGCCCATGCAGGGTGCTGCGGAGGGTTCGGTGCATGGGCGCTGCAGGTTCCTCTCTTCCTGCAGACTCAAACAGACTTGTGTTGCCAGATACACAAAGGCTGCTTTATCCTCTCCGTAACAGGGCTGTGAACTTTGTGAATGTCTCTACCAAACCCCCGTCCCCTAAATGCACACGCACACTTTCACCATGCAGCCCGAATTACAGCCACCATGGTGATGAAGGAGGGGTTTTAGGCTGCCGTAGCTGTGTGCTCAGGGTCCGAGGAGGGAGCGTGTGTGTGGAGTCTCAGTTGGTGGGGGGGGAGAGTTTTATTCGCGGCTGTGCGCCGGCTGGAGGTCTGGATGTGCAGGCAGCACGGCTGGAGGATCATTTATTAGGACACTTTTCCTGCTAACTCCTTTTAAGTGCATTAAGAGATTTGTTTTTTATATTTGGTGACACAAATTATATTATTAGTGCTCAAATCAAATCTGCAGTTTAAGGCAAAAACACATTTTTGTTGTTGCGAGTTTTTGTTGTTTGTGGGTATTTGTATTTCAGAAAAATGTCACAATAATGCTGTAAATATAGTATTTAATTAATTGTAGCCCTGGATATAATTAAGGTGTCACCATAGACAGATTGTGTGTAGATAATGCTTCGCAAATAGGTTGCAAATTAAATGAAGTTGCTGCAGTTATGATTTTATGTGTGCAAATTTAACACATTACAGATAACCTTCAAAAGTCAGCTTTTCCTTCAAACACAATACACAGATTGTTACTCTTTAGAAGAAAAAAAAATGTTTTAAATACCTCAGTGCTTCAGTAAAACGCTCTTACTGGAATTAGTATGTGTATCTCATTTATTTATTTGTCAAAGCTTCATTACACAATGATGGACTTGCTCATTAAAATACATTAAGATGTTGTACTGCTGCATCTTATTTGTTACTATTTACGATTACTTTTCATATTATATTATATATTCCTTTTTTTTTATTGCGCTATTTTTGAAGTAGAGTGCTATATCCAGGGAACCCAATAGGTATCCGTTAACAAATAATGTCCCTCCCCCTTTGAAAATTAAAAAAACATGTTCAGTAAATTCAAGCACATTATTACGAACAATTGTATATATTGTATCCGAATGTCCCTGGTGCTCCCCACTGACGGACCGCAGCGGGGTAATTGGTCGGCCCTAAATCCGCCGGGCTCCTCCACGAGGGTCCGGAGCAGCACACAGGTTAAAGGGTCTGAAAGCACAAAGAGGATTATCTGCTTAAATACAAAAAGCAGCTGTGATGATTTCTGTCAGGTCGCATCAATCTGAAAGTTATTTAATTCTTATCTATATTTAAATATGTTCTATCGCCGTATGCAAATGCTGTGGATACTGTTGTACCTAATTTATTTGTCAATAAAAGTATTGATGTAAGTAATCCCAAATTGAAGCCAGGCTGATATATATTTTTAGCCATAAAAAATACTACATTGTTTTGAATAAATATAAAATGTGCCATTATGCAATTAGAATGTTCACACCATCACATTGCTTTAAAAACGTTGTTGATACATTTAATCTTCACATACTTGTCTTCTCATTTACTTCCTCCTCCTTTTTCTTTTCTTCAGTCTGTTCTGTTCATCTCATCTTAAAATGTACATTTCATTGGTGAATGTGTTTCTGCTTCTCTGGATCAACACAATAGTACAGTTATATTCAAATGAAACACATGAATACCACACGTGCATCTCTGCCACTTTGTATATATATATATATATAGCTGCTGAATATTCCGCCGTGCAGTGAATGGCTGTAAAGCAGTTTGCATGCTGATGTCTCTCCGCAGCTGAACACAGTGATCAGGTCTTATTGATATGAACATGTAAGGCTGCAGTCTGCAGAGTCCAGCAGACCCAAACTAGATCTATATCCTGTGTGAGGTCACTGGACATGTTCCAGAAGATGAATTAGCATCTATTTGTTAAACAATAAGATTTATATAATTTATTTAAAATATATATATAATATCGGTGGTATTTTAAATTCACATTAAACCTGAAAACTCCTTGCAAACCAATTAGAAAGGTCTAAAGAAGAGAAAAAAGCAGCTGATCTTAGACGGAATGATCTCTATCAGTGGTGGTGCGACTGTGTGCGTTGAATACGTTCACCACAGGGATACGTGGGTTCTCTGTGCCACTACAAGTGATACACAATCCATGTGTCAGTGAGCAGATCCCCCCCCCACACACGCACACACACACACACGCACACACACACGCACGCACACACACACACACACGCACACACACGCGCACACACGCACACACACGCACACACACGCACACACACGCGCACACACACGCGCACACACACACACGCACACACACGCGCACACACACGCACACACACGCACACACACGCACACACACACGCACACACACACACAGTCTTAATCTATACATATCTATCCTGTGCTTTTTTAATATTTATATTTTTAAGTATCAATTTATATTTCCTTTCTGTTTCATCTTAAAGTTACATTTTGTTTTTCTGAACACCTCAAAGACCAAATTAGTATTCTCTGTCATTGTTGAAAAATTATTTTTGAGCATAAACGTTTTTAAAGAATTGTTGTGGAATTGATGAGTTATTAAAACATGTGTTCAGTCTTCCATCGTGTACCCCCTCACACATCATCGGCTGTGTGTCAAAAGCCATGTGTGGTTATCATGAACAGGAGGAGAACAAAGGTGTGTTTGGCAGCCTTTTAAATGCAGCTTGTTTTGGGTACAAGTATTCAAGGTGCTCGATGGCCAGTCAGGGTCCTGACAGAATCTGTTGTTCTTGTGGTTGTGTTTAACAGCGCCACAAATCATGAAGGCAGGAGGACGATTGATGGATCATCAATGTGTCAGTCACCTTTCTTTTAGCCATGACCCCACCCTTTTCCCCACATAAGCACATATGCAGATACTTTGTAGGAGTTGTTGAACACTTTTGAAGTTGGGATACAAAGATAACGTTTTCTGGCTATTCATTTGATCTTGGTTTGTGTTCCTTTTGATTTGATATCCTATCTCCCGTGTATTTAGAACATTAGACTTGACAGGAATCTGAGGCAGGTTATAGCTTCCAGAAGGTTCGGATTAGGTTGCATGTTTTAGCCTTCTTGGAATATGGGATCTTAAGTTAAAAACACAAAGGACTTGTGTGACAATTAATAATACTGATTGGAAGTGTTCCCGTATGCAGCTGTCCCCCATGATCTGCTGGACTCTGGAGGCGAGCAGAGACCACAGCTCAGAGTCACCCGGTCGCTGTGTGTGAGGTCTGTGTGAGGTCCATTAGCCAGACTGGAGACACACCGACATTAGTGACCAGCAGAGGCTACCTTTCCAATGCTGATGACTCAGAAGTCATTGCGATGCCATACTGGTTCCACACCTTAACCCAAAGGTTATGAGGGATACAGAAGTGATCCTGCACTAGAGGCCAAAGCACCTGCTGTGCTCCAACGCATACACAGGATGCATTCAGGCACAGTATTGAGAGTGGGTCATTCCATATTTTAAAGCTCAACACAAAGCAAAATAAATAAAAAATAAAAGTGAAGCAAAAAGACGAGTGAGTATAACGCCCGCCGTTATGTTGCCTGTTGTATTACAATGTAGAACTACTTTGAATTCAGTCTGCTCGCACCGTGCTGGATGACGGGAGAATCCTGTTGGCGTTGTGATGTTGAATTTGTTTTCCAGTCCCCAATCTTTGTCATTATCATATATTACGGTGCTACTGCTCTTTAAATGTTGCGTTTGTCAGTTGTTATCCCAAGCATTGTCCCCTCAGTGTGACACTAATAATAATAATAATAATAGATTTATTTTGTTAGCGCTTTTACAGGTGCTCAAAGACGCTTTACAGATACAGTGAAAAGAAAAGAACAACAAATATATATATATATATATATATATGTATGTAAGCGCTTTGAGCACCAGGAAAAGTGCTTTATAAATGTAATATATGATTATATTATGTATATATATATATATACACACACACTAAAGAGGTGAACACTGTGACCTATCAGTCTGTATGCTCAGCTGATACTCCCACTGTGCTAACCGTACACTAACTTTGTATCTCTTTGCTGCCCTATTTCAGTCTGCCAGCGTCCAGTCACTTGCTCTCTGAACCCTGTCCTGTGGGTCGGGCTTTCTTTGGTAGAATGTTCTGGACAGCACACTGAGATGGAACTGATCATTCTCATCTGAGAAAACCACAACATGTTGGGCTGTAAAAAAAGATGTGACCTTGCTGTTAATCATAGTTTGAGTCAGTTTGAGTCGGTCACCTGAGGAGGACTCTGAGGAGGACTCTGAGGAGGACTCTCAGGAGGACTCTGAGGAGGACTCTCAGGAGTCACAATTTAACTTGACCTTTTCAGCACCGCAGAGTCCACACTGTAACACATGAGGTGAACGGGTGTGTGTGTGTGTGTGTGTGTGTGTGTGTGTGTGTGTGTGTGTGTGTGTGTGTGTGTGTGTGTGTGTGTGTGTGTGTGTGTGTGTGTGTGTGTGTGTGTGTGTGTGTGCATGTGCATGTGCGTGTGCGTGTGTGTGTGTGTGTGTGCGTGTGCGTGTGCGTGTGCGTGTGTGTGTGTGTGTGTGTGTGTGTGTGTGTGTGTTACGGAGGGAGTGTCATATTGTGCAAAAGATGTTTCCAATTTGAAGAGGGCCATGAGCGGTAGAGATGATTAGAGAGGAGGAAATTGGGGGATTAGATTGTCTGCTTGAACTTCCTGAATCCTCTGTGTTCTCTGCTCTTCTCTCTCTCTCTCTCTCTCTCTCTCTCTCTCTCTCTCTCTCTCTCTGCTCCTCTCTCTCTCTCTCTCTCTGCTCCTCTCTCTCTCTCTCTGCACATCTCTCTCTCTCTATCTCTCTCTCTCTCTCTGCACATCTCTCTCTCTCTCTGCTCCTCTCTCTCTCTCTGCACATCTCTCTCTCTCTCTCTCTGCACTTCTCTCTCTATCTCTCTCTCTCTCTCTCTGCTCCTCTCGCTCTCTCTCTGCTCCTCTCGCTCTCTCTCTTTCTCTCTCTCTGCACATCTCTCTCTCTCTCTCTGCACATCTCTCTCTCTCTCTCTCTCTCTCTCTCTCTCCTCTCTCTATCTCTCTCTCTCTCTCTCCTCTCGCTCTCTCTCTCTCTCTCTCTCGTCTCTCTCCTCTCG